>NC_091988.1:183499578-183799578 GCF_044704955.1 Pristiophorus japonicus | reverse complement strand
ATTTCCCTTGTTAGCCATGGTTGAGCCACCTTCCCAGTTTTATTTTTACTCCAGACAGGGATATATAATTGCTGAAGTTCATCCATGTGATCTTTAAATGTTTGCCATTGCGTATCCGCCGTCAACCCTTTAAGTAACCTCTGCCAGTCTATTCTAGCCAATTCACACCTCATACCGTCGAAGTTATCTTTCCTTAAGTTCAGGACCCTAGTTTCTGAATTAACTTTGTCACTCTCCATCTTAATAAGGAATTCTACAATATTATGGTCACTTTTCCCCAAAGGGCCTCGCACAACAAGATTGCTAATTAGTCCCTTCTCATTACACATCACCCAGTCTAGGATGGCCAACTTCCTGGTTGGTTCCTCGACATATTGGTCTAGAAAACCAGGAAATCCTCCTCCACCGCATTGCTACCAGTTTGGTTAGCCCAACCTATATGTAGATTAAAGTCGCCAATGATTACTGCACACATCCCTTATTTCTTGTTTGATGCTGTCCCCAACCTCACTACTACTATTTGGTGGTCTATACACAATTCCCACTAGCGTTTTCTGCCCTTTGGAATTCCACAGCTCCGCCCATACCGATTCCACATCATCCAGGCTAATGCCCTTCCTTACAATTGCATTGATTTCCTCTTTAACCAGCAACGCCACCCCGTCTCCTTTTCCTTTCTGTCTATCCTTCCTAAATGCTGAATACCCTTGGATGTTGAATTCCCAGCCTTGGTCACCCTGGAGCCATGACTCCGTGATGCCAATCACATCGTATCCGTTAACTGCTATCTGCGCAGTTAATTCATCCACCTTATTCTGAATACTCCTCACATTAAGGCACAGAGGATAAGAGAGGTTCAACCTGTATCTATTTGGACAAGATTATTTTTTCATCATTCTCAAATAACTTCATTTGTACAGTTCAGAAGGGGGGAATACTTTCCTACTTTTTGAATTCAGTCTCAGTGTGGTACTGTTAGTTTGGAAGCAGAGTAAAGCACAATCCCTCCTCTCTGCCCCAGCAGCCTCAGAACAGTATTCCCGACCACAGGAGTGTCCCAACTTTTGTCTTTATGGATCACACAGGTGCCATGTCTTGGGACCACATATAACATTTCAATCCATGTATTCTTATTTATTTGCATTTATCTCAAGCTGCTAATAGTAACAGATCTTGGTGATATGATTTTGGACTATCAACTGATGAACATTTTTGGGCTGTTAGTGCATTCATCTAAATGTCTGAAATTGTCCAAGCATTATTTAGATCCCAAGTCTGTATGTAGGCCCACAAATCTTACAGGTTTGGCTTCCAGCTAGCCTGATGACGAAATCAACCATACTATTTTATGATTCTACATACATGTCCAAATTCAACCATTATCAAACATTAAGAGAAAGATGCACTATGAAACATGGTTAAATACTTGTATCAAGTTACTATGACAAGTCAGTGCCCAGATATGACAGATAGTCAATGCAGCCATTAAGATTCCCCACCCCAAACTAGAGGGAATTTGAAAAAATTGCTATAGATGTTAAAATTTGTTACATCTTTGGTACAGAGAGTAACAAGATGGCAGGAGGGTCGGTAACCAGAGGGCACAGATTTAAGATAATTGGCAAAAGAACCAGAGGAGAGTTGAAGGGATTCTTTTTTATTCAGCGAATTATTATCTGGAATTCACCGCCTGAAAGGGTGGTGGAAGCAGATTCAATAGTAACTTTCAAAAGGGAATTGGATAAATACTTGAAAAGGAAAATTTTGCAGGTTTATGGGGAAAGACCAAGGGAGTGGGACTAATTGAAGAGCTCTTCCAAAGAGCCAGCAGAGGAAAAATAGGCCGAATAGCCTCCTTCTGTGCTGTATGATTCCATGATAATTATTAAAAGAATTTAAAAACACACATATATATGTAGTTTATTTGCAAGGTAGTTATAAACTTGCACACTCTTGTTCACATAAGAATTTATGTAATTATCTACAATTGACTTGTAAAAGCACTGATTTATATAAATTTTCCAGATGAACAGACTGCCTTAAATTTCTAACGTTCACCAGTAACAGAAATACAAAGCATGACATACCCCAAGGAGCCATCATCTTTAGAGATGTGAGCAGCAAGGGCTCGGAGAACTTCCCGAGATGCCAGAGGAAGGCCAAGATTACTCAAAGCTCCGACTGCATGGTAAATCTGGGTAATTGAAGAATCGTCGCTCACTGCTGCTAACAAAAGATCTCGGGTTTCATTGCTGACTGTAAGCTGTGAATGAATTTTGAAGAAAAAATTAGGTATCTGCTTATTACCTCTCACTTGTTTCAGTCATTCAAGGTTACACTCTCTTCCATTTGTCAGACTACTGTGGACAACATCACTTCTCCATGTTTCAGCAGGAAAGAGGCATACATTTATGGAATAAAAGGACTATAATCTTGGGTAATAAAGACTTGGATTTATGTAGCGCCTTTCACGACCACTGGACGTCTCAAAGCGCTTTACAACCAATGAAGTACTTTTGGAGTGTAGTCACTCTTGTAATGTAGGAAATGCGGCAGCCAATTTGCGCACAAGCAAGCTCCCACAAACAGCAATGTAATAATGACCAGAAAATCGAATTTTTTTGTTACATTGATTGAGGAATAAATATTGGCCAGGAGACCGGGGATAACTCCCCTGCTCTTTTTTGAAATAGTGCCATGGGATCTTTTATGTCCACGTGAGGAGGAAGAGGGGGCCTCGGTTTAACATCTCATTCAAAAGAGAGCAGTGTAGTGCTTCCTCGGCACTGCACTCGAGTGTCAGCCTAGATTTTCTTATGCTCAAATCCTTGGAGTGGGACTTGAACCCACAACCTTCTGACTCAGAGGCGAGTGTGCTACCCACTGAACCACAGCTGACACTAATAGGCTGCATTCCAACATAAAAATAGTGTTGTGCATCTGGAGTGGTGTCCCAGGCATGAAGAATATTACTAATACAGTGACATCCTTTACACCATCACCATTTGGAAATAGTCCATTATGGACTGTAAACCCTGCTTTACTAACTTTCCACGACTATGGATAGAATATGGAGGCCTCTCAATGTAAAGTTCGTAGTGTAAGCGGCATTGTCTTAATTATTAGTTTAAAAAACTGGCATGAAACCTCCAGTTCCATACTATTATAGCTCCCTGGTACTAATATTCAGACAGGCAAACCAGTATCAGTCTTAGCCGTTGCTTACAACACGTCACTGAATAATGGTGCAATGGCAGAATAGTTTACACCAGTTTTTCCTGCGCTACTACTTCTTTGGTGCTTTCACACAGGCCCATCAGTAGAGTGAACTACCCCACTGCAAACTCAGACTTATCTTCATTTCACTACAGCAACTAATATTGCAATTTGTAGATAATTTAGAAAGCTGACTGAATCGCAGAGAAATTACTTTTCACACATATTTCATACTAAAATAAATCACCTCATCATAAAGGTATTTGCTGCATTACTTACACCACAATTAGATAGAGCTTGACTTGCTTCAGCAGCATAAAAAAGGGAATCAACACTTCTTGAGTCCACTTGCGATTTCAAAAAGTTACAAGCAGCCTGTTTGGAAAGTACAGATTCAGAAAAACCTTTTATTACTAGGCATAAGTCATTTTATTTTAAGTATCAACAGAGCATATTAACTACTCATATGTTTTTAAAAGTGGAATGAAACTGAATCTAGTCATGGTGTTCTAAAATTGTTACGGTATATGATTCTGTGAATTGGATGTCTGGTTAACTCTCAATATTAACCTTTAGAGACATTGATCGGAAAACAAAAATAAATTATTAAAAAGGCAGACATAGATAAATCCCTCAAAACAGCACTGGCAGAACACGTGGGATTCATTTCTAGAGGGTTAGAATTGAAAATCAAAGACGTTATGTTAAACTTGTATGGAAGCTTGGTTCGACCACACGTGAACAGTTCTGGTCTCCATATTTGAAAAAGTACATCGAGGCCTTGAAGAAGGCGCAAAAAATATTTACCAGAATGATGAAACCTGAGAGGTTATACCTATCATAACAGATTGAACAGGCTGGGGTTCTTTTCTTTAGAAAGGAGAAGACTGAGGGATTGTCTTCATTTGTCAAAGGGTTTGATCGGGTAGATGTAGAGATGTTTAAACTTGTGGGCAATACCAGAACTAGGCCCCTCACCTGACTGAAAATTCATAACTCCCTATTTTAGTGCAAAATTGCCAATTCAACCATCAATTCCAGGTGCTGCCAATAATTGCTTGTTATGTAACTCAGGTTGGCTATCCACCTTTTTGACTATAAACCCATGACCTCCACCACCTGGAAGGACAAGGCCAACAGGTACATGGGAGCACCATCACCTCCAAGCTACACATCACCCCAACTTGGACATTTCTTCATGGTCACTGGGTCAAAATGCAGAAACTCTCTAACCAACATTACTGTGGGAGTACCTTCACCACATGCACTACAATGGTTCAAGAAAGTGGCTCACCTCCACCTACTCAAGGGCAGCTTGGGAGTGGATGATAAATGCTGGCCTTGCTAGCGGCACCCATATCCCCAGAATTAATAAAGAAAATATTTTATTTTCTCCATTTCTTTATAGATGTTCGAGAAGATGCACATCACTGACATCAGGAGCAGCAATGATGCACAATTTGCATATTCCCTTGGAATCAGTGGACAATCGCTAAGTTCTAGAAACATAGAAAATAGGTGCAGGAGTAGGCCATTCAGCCCTTAGAGCCTGCACCGTCATTCAATGAGTTCATGGCTGAACATGCAACTTCAGTATCCCATTCCTGCTTTTTCACCATATCCCTTGATCCCCCTAGTAGTAAGGACTACATCTAACTCCTTTTTGAATATATTTAGTGAATTGGCCTCAACAACTTTCTGTGGTAGAGAATTCCACAGGCTCACCACTCTCTGGGTGAAGACGTTTCTTCTCATCTCGGTCCTAAATGGCTTACCCCTTATCCTTAGACTGTGACCCCCTGGTTCTGGACTTCCCCAACATTGGGAACATTCTTCCTGCATCTAACCTGTCTAAACCCATCAGAATTTTAAACGTTTCTATGAGATCCCATCTCATTCTTCTGAACTCCAGTGAATACAAGCCCAGTTGATCCAGTCTTTCTTGATATGTCAGTCCCACCATCCCAGGAATCAGTCTGGTGAACCTTCACTACACTCCCTCAATAACAAGAATGTCCTTCCTCAAGTTAGGAGACCAAAACTGTACACAATACTCCAGGTGTGGCCTCACCAAGGCTCTGTACAACTGTAGTAACACCTCCCTGCCCCTGTACTCAAATCCCCTCGCTATGAAGGCCAACATGCCATTTGCTTTCTTAACCGCCTGCTGTACCTGCATGCCAACCTTCAGTGACTGATGTACTATGACACCCAAGTCTCGTTGCACCTCCCCTTTTCCTAATCTGTCACCATTCAGATAATAGTCTGTCTCTCTGTTTTTACCACCAAAGTGGATAACCTCACATTTATCCACATTATACTTCATCTGCCATGCATTTGTCCACTCACCTAACCTATCCAAGTCACTCTGCAGCCTCATAGCAGCTCACACTGCCACCCAACTTAGTGTCATTGCAAACTTGGAGATACTACATTTAATCCCCTCGTCTAATTCATTAATGTACAATGTAAACAGCTGGGGCCCCAGCACAGAACCTTGCGGTATCCCACTAGTCACTGTCTGCCATTCTGAAAAGTACCCATTTACTCCTACTCTTTGCTTCCTGTCTGCCAACCAGTTCTCAATCCACGTCAGCACACTACCCCCAATCCCATGTGCTTTAACTTTGCACATTAATCTCTTGTGCGGGTCCTTGTCGAAAACCTTCTGAAAGTCCAAATACACCACATCAACTGGTTCTCCCTTGTCCACTCTACTGGAAACATCCTCAAAAAATTCCAGAAGATTTGTCAAGCATGATTTCCCTTTCACAAATCCATGCTGACTTGGACCTATCATGTCACCTCTTTCCAAATGCGCTGCTATGACATCCTTAATAATTGATTCCATCATTTTACCCACTACCGATGTCAGGCTGACCGGTCTATAATTCCCTGTTTTCTCTCTCCCTCCTTTTTTAAAAAGTGGGGTTACATTGGCTACCCTCCACTCCATAGGAACTGATCCAGAGTCTATGGAATGTTGGAAAATGACTGTCAATGCATCCGCTATTTCCAAGGCCACCTCCTTAAGTACTCTGGGATGCAGACCATCAGGCCCTGGGGATTTATCGGCCTTCAATCCCATCAATTTCCCGACTAATAAGGATTTCCCTCAGTTCCTCTTTCTTACTAGACCCTCTGACCCCTTTTATATCCGGAAGGTTGTTTGTGTCCTCCTTAGTGAATACTGAACCAAAGTACTTGTTCAATTGGTCTGCCATTTCTTTGTTCCCAGTTATGACTTCCCCTAATTCTGACTGCAGGGGACCTACGTTTGTCTTTACTAACCTTTTTCTCTCTTTACATATCTATAGAAGCTGGCTAACTCCAGAATACCCATCTAATTCCTACAATGTACACCCCAGACTTGCTTGACCAATTAGTTCTTGATCCCACCAGGTCACCAACCATTATGTTCAATGCATGCCCATGATCCTCAATCTACGAATGGAAAATCAGCACATAGGGCATCACAAATCCACCATTCCATGGCACGTAATGTTGATGTTCCAAAGCATCATGCCACAGCACCAATGTTTTAATTTTATCCACTCTATAGGTAACATGCGCAAAATGTATGTTCAATGGAATTAGAAAATATGTATCAACAAAAAATAAAGGCAAAGGGGCGAGTAAACACATGCATAAACGAGAATAGCAAGACTGGATGTCAGACAAGCAGTCCCACAGTACAGAGGCAGTGATTGATAGAGGTCCTCAAGAGGTACAGCTGGGTGTAATCAGCTTATATGTGGAAACTGATTCCGTGTCTGCAGATGATGTAACCAAGTATGTAGATAAAGGACAGAGGGTGAATCCTTGGGGGATTCCAGGAGATGACAATGGAAGAGTGGCAAGAGAAGTCTGTAAGTGTAGTACTTTTACTTCTTTTGTTTTCTTAAATAACTGGGTAGGGGTCACGGAATGTTTTCATTGAGGGAAGGAGTACCCCAAGTTTGAGAATCTTGTATTGGACAGAAATCCGTATCATGATTTGTATTGGTGAAATCTAGTTGGGTTATACATTCTCTTGACATAATTGCTTACTTGTTCATCTGGTACTTGATCCCCTAGCTTTTGCAAGCCTACTATGGTGTAGTAGGCATTCTCCAAATTAGAAAAAGGCTGTTGTAAAGTTTGTGTTAATCGTTCAACGTCAGAATTTGTCAAATAGTGCTTAAGAGTGATGGCCTGAGTAATGGCCAGCAGAGCCAAGGTGAACAGAGTGCCTGAACCTGAAACACAAGAGGAAAAATACAGTTTAGTATCAGGTATGAGAGCAATTACACATGCATGTACTAAGTTTACAAAGTTTATTAACTCTGGGATATACATTTATCAGTTCAACATAAATAAAACAGCACATTGTAAGGATATATCCAGGGCTGTGGAGTTGTCTGACTCACAGACCTCACCACAAATAATAGCAGTGAAAAAGCACAAAGTGAAGACAAAAGTGCATCACTCCCCATGATGACACTGAAGATATCACACTCTGCTCACTGCTCTGTCTACAATAGGGGCTGAATGAAGATATGGTGAAACTAAACAGGTGATTTGCAGTCATAAGCGTCAAATCCTCAACTTATTGATCGGAAGCTAAATTCAAAATCTCTTGTACCACTGACTGTATCTGTACAGCAACAGAATTTAGAAAAAAAACCTCATGGACCAACAAGTAAAAGCATCTGGACACAAACGGAAGTTAAGTCCCAGGAACAGGTTTTAGCTACAATCCAGAAAGACACTGTCAAACTCTTCTACACTACAGTGCTGAGTGACTGATATCATGATTGGAGCATATCAAATACAGAGGGCTTAAAGACACCCATGCACCAGAGTTTTCATTGTGAAGTCAGGAAGGATCACACTTAAAGCCAATGCATTTGAATGTATGAGATACTGGATTTGTGATCTCAGTTACCAACGGTAGTGAGACACCTATAGCCACTAGTATACATCAGTTTAAATCTGCCGGTTTTATCAGTAGGATTGTGAAATGTGAATGTTCAAAGCCACTTTCCTTGGCAATTATTTGCCGTAAATGTATTTGATCAGCTCTGGGTAAAGAAAGAATGTGCATGTATATAGTGCCCTATCATGGCCTCAAGGACATTACAAAGGAGCTTACAACCAATAAATTACATTTGAAATCGGTATTGTTGTCGCAAGGTCACACAAAAAGCAATTTAATGCCTGGCCATATAATTTTGTGAAAAAAAACAGGGAATGTTGTAAAGACTCAGCAGGTAAGATGTTTTTGGCGGCGATAGTTGAGGGAACAATGTTGGCCAAAACACTGGATGGACTACTTACTGTTTGAAACAATGCCACTGGGTCTTTTATCAAGGCAGGCAGAGCCTCAGTTTCATATCGCAACAAGTATTTATATAGCGCCTTTAATGTAGTAAAACGGCACAAGGTGCTTCACAGGAGTGTTATCAAATAAAATTTGACACTGAGCCACACAAGGGGATATTAGGGCAGATGTCGATCGGTTTTAAGGAACATCTTAAAGGAGAAAAGAGGGGGGTAAAGAGGCGGAGAGATTTAGGAAGGGAATTCCAGAGTTTAGGGCCTTGGCAGCTGAAGGCACGACCACCAAATGGTAGAGCAATTAAAATCAGGAATATGCAAGAGGCCAGAATTGGAGGACTGTAAATAATTCCTAGGGTTGTAGGACTGGAGGAGGTTACAGAGAATGGGTGGGGTGAAGCCATGGAGGGATCTGAAAACAAGGATGAGAATTTTAAAATTGAGGCGTTACTTAACTGGGAGTCAATATAGGTCAGCGAGCACAGGGATGATGGTGAGCGGGACTTGGTGCGAGTTAGGACATGGGCAGCAGTGTTTTGGATGAGGTTAGGATTATGGAGGGTGCAAGATTGGGAGGCTGGCCAGGAGTGTCAAGTCTAGACATAACAAAAGCATGGATGAGGGTTTCAGCAGTTGAGCTGAGGCAGGGGCAGAGTCAGGGCGACGTTACGGAGGTTAAATAGGCAGTCTTGGGTGATGGCGCGAATATCTCATCCAAAAGATGCATTTTGAGCAATGCAGCAGTCCCTCAATACTGCACTGAAGTGTCAGTCTAGGTTATATCTTAGGCAAAAATGGGCCATGACCCTCCCAACCTTGTATTTCAGAGGTCAGAGAGCTACCAAATTGGCCAAGCTGACACTCAGACAATTCTAATACAAAATACAGTACACATACAACATTTGGAGTCAGCGATTCACTGCTGGAGTTAGTGATTGAAGCAGAGAATATGTCAACATTTAAGAATAGGTTAGTTCGGTGGTTAAAGGAAAGGGATAATGGGCCCAATTTTCCCCAACCCCTTTTTTCGGCGCACTTACCCTAAATGTGCCAACTTTGCGCACTGGAAATGGCGCCGAAAAAAAAGTGACCCCATCCTGCCTGCTCTGCCGAGTCTCCCGTGTCCTAGCGTACATAGTGCAGAGGGGAGGGGGGGGGGGAGCGCAGAGCAACAGCCCAATGCAGAAAACATTGCCGGCAGCTGCGCGCATGCGCAGTGGAGTCTGCACACATGCTCCTCACCCTCCCAGCGTGTCCTGCGGGCTGTGAGCAGGACCTGATGCTCGCAGCCCTTATTCCCGGCCGAGTGGCCTCCCGCACCGGCCGGCTGGCTGACTTCCCGAGCCGAGGTTGGACTTGAGTCTTATTGTGTTATTGATTGATTGCTTATTACTTTTTGGCCTTTGTTTAGAGCTTTGTAAGTCTTGCTGCAGGTCCTCAGCTTCCTTGTATTTTTTATTTGTTATTGAATGCTTATTTTTGTGTTCTGTTTAGTGCTTTGTAAGGGTTGGTGCTTTAAATATTCTAACCTGCGGCGAATTCTTAACTGCCCGCAATGTTTTTCAGAGCTGGCCACATACACTGATCTAAGTCGATTTGGAGTAAGTTTTAGCTGGCCAAAGTGGCATAAATGGCCAAAATTGGCATAAGTGGCTGGGAACGCCCCCTTTTGAAAAAAAAACTCAACTAAAATAAAAATCGTACCTAACTGAATTACTCTGGAGCAAGTTTATTGGGGAAGATGGCGTTTTTTAAACTTACGGCAAAAAAAGCAACTTACTCCAAAAAGATTGGAGCAAGTCATGGCCAAAATTGGGCCCTTAGAAACACGGTATTGTGTCTACTGCTTGTGTGGAGCATGATCACCAACACAGACTGATTGGGCAGAATGGCCCGTTGCATGTTGTAATTTTAATGGAATTCTAAGTAATTAGTTTATGGGAATTAGAAAAATCTGAAGAGGGACTTCACATCGGGTAGTATAATCTTAAAATTAAATCAAGATAAATCGGATCTGAACATTTGTTGCTACGTAGAATCTTACAGCACAGAAGGAGCTATCCAATTAGTCCCACTTTCCTCCCTCCCTTTCCCCATAGCACTGCAATGTTTCCCTTTTCAAGTATTTATCTAACTCCCTTTTGGAGTTATTATTGAATCTGCTTCCACCACCCTTTCGGGCAGTGCACTGCATTTAACTGACAGCAAAATTAACAACCCTTATAGTTCTAGTCACATTTCTGTGAGGTTAGGTATATTCAGTTAGACATGGGCCACACACTGCTATTCATCAGCTATTGTTACGTGTATAATGACTTCTGTGTTCCACACCATCATACAATATCATCTGCTTATTCAATATTATATTTTGCATGTACACATGCTTATCAAATAAGTTACCCAAATCTGAATGTTTCCTGGTACAAAAAATAAAAAAATGAAATATAAATCGCAACTACTGCTGTAGAACTGGCAAGGGCCAGTATATCTCAATGATGTTCCTACCATGCAATGCAGTACTCTTTTAGGTAAACATAGGTTTATCCAGCATGGTTTGTAAATATATACATCTACAGGCTGTGTAATGATGCAGCGCAAGCTCTCCTATTAAAAAGTGTGTGTGTATTTAAGGAAAGGAAACAGACTATTTAATTCCTCAGTACAGTTCTGTAATACAGTATAGCTTTTGATGTAAATTCAGTTTTATTGTGTGCATACATAGGGGGGTGGGGGGGTAGAGACAGAAGGCATGAGTATATGTATTTTATGCTTCTCTGTCAGACAATTTCCCTTTAACGCATTTAATAGAGATAACATTCTTCAAGGATTGCTCAAAGCACATTCCCAGCTTGCACTGAACTCAAAACTTCTAGCTGCATAGGACCAAACCAGAAGAAAATGCCTGTATTTTGTTTTAAACAAAAACACTACTCCATCTATTTATCTAATCTACAACATACATTATGCATTATGGCTACTGGTTATTTTGACTGTCAATTTCCATTTTTATTACAGGAGATTCCAGGATTTTTACCAGTGCGAGCCCCACAATGGAGCCTGAATTCATAATCTAAGCAGTAGGTTTTTAAATAGCTGTCTACAAGGATAGCATGATTGCAAATTCTACAGATTTCTGTTCTGTGGACAATGTCTCAAGTATTCACTTAAAAAAAAATACGTTTGATGATTTACCAGGATGCTATTTCTGTAACTATACACAAAAATATTTCCTGCAACTACAGCACGGTTTTCCTTTAGGTAGCTGATGCTGTCCTTTGGAAATTCAGTGACTCAAAATGCAGGGGATCTCCCACACAGTAAAGATTGAAAACACTGAACTAAGCTGACACTTTAGCGCAGTGGAGGGCGCACCGCATTGTCAAAGCTACTAATCTTTTAACTGACTCCTTGCCTGCTAGTTCTGGTAGAAGTTAAAACATCCCATTACACTATTCAAAGAGTTTTCCTAGTATTCTGGCCAATATGCCTCCATCAAATTAATACCACATACAAATGGACTGGTTATTCACCTCATGACCATCGATGGGGTGTTGCTAGCACAGAATAAATGCCAGGTTTACATAATTGTGCCTCAATGCACTTTCAAAAGTGATATCTGCTGTGAAGCATTGAGACATTTTGATGTGAAATGCACTACAGAATTGGAAGTATTTCAGTATTTCATAGACAGTACACTTGCTGTAACAAACTTTTTGCTACATTTTAGGTTTTGCATTAGTGATATAAAGTTACAGCACAGATGAGATCAGCGATCCACATCATTCCATTATTAACTGCAACGCTGCATATTCTTCTTGGAGAAAAACACGATACAAGGCAACAGTGTGTGTTAAAATGTCTGACACCGTAGCATATACAGTGTGTCTCCTGGAAGTAATTTATATTTTTCTGGCATCTTTAACAAAGCAAAAAAAAATCCCAAGACTGGAGGTCAAACTCAAGTAAAAGGAAATTAGGGCAGTTGGCAGAAGGCACGATTGAACAGTTAAGTTTTAAAGAGGCTGTGGAAGTTGGAAAGAGTTATGGTGAGGTGAAAGGATTTAGGGAGAGAGTTCCAGTGTGTGGAGGTAATATGGTTAAAGGCTCTGCCACTAATGGGCTGAAGGAGAGGAGAGAAAACACAGTAGACCAGAGTTTGAAGGTGTGAGCAGGGATATACAGTCACAAGGCATTAGAGAGATACTGTAAACTAAGGCCATATACACAATGAGGATTTCCAAGACAGGGAGCCGATGGAGATTGGCAAAGACAGGAGTGATAGGTGAGTATTTGTGTAGGATTGGATGAGTGACAGAGTGCAAAATGAGAAGGGGTTTATAAATCAGGTGATGCTTGAGATATTGGTGAGGAGATTGTGGGTAAGCTGAAGCCAGGAGGTGACAAAGGCACAAACAAGGATTTCAGCAACAGTGAAAGAGATAGGGTTAGAACCAGACACGCCAGATTGTGGAAACAGGTGGCTTTGGTTGTAGACTAATGAGGTTTGAAGCTCAATTCAAGATCCAACAGGGCAGAGGTTGTGTGCCACCATAGAAACATAGAAAATAGGTGCAGGAGTAGGCCATTCGGCCCTTCTAGCCTGCACTGCCATTCAATGAGTTCATGGCTGAACATGCAACTTCAGTACCCCATTCCTGCTTTCTCACCATACCCCTTGATTCCCCTAGTAGTAAGGACTTCATCTAACTCCTTTTTGAATATATTTAGTGAATTGGCCTCAACAACTTTCTGTAGTAGAGAATTCCACAGGTTCACCACTCTCTGGGTGAAGAAATTCCTCCTCATCTCGGTCCTAAATGGCTTCCCCCTTATCCTTAGACTGTGTCCCCTGGTTCTGGACTTCCCCAGGTTGAGTCGGATTAGAATCAAAAACTGAAGTGTATAATTTCTAGCTGTGGTATTGCCAGCATCGAGTGGCAAAAAGTTCTGGCTCAACTAGGACTTGATGTCAGACAAACAGTTAAGTCAGCACAACTGTGGTGGAAGGATGAAATCAGGAATTATCAGTATAGTTATAGATAATGTCAATGACACACAACATACAAATGGGAAATAGAAGGTGGCTGAGGTTTAGAACTTTGTTGCACACACCTAGTATGGGGGAAGAGAAAAAGGCATTACTTATATGTTGGCTATGTTGCAACAGCTAGACCATGGAGGCGAGTCAGTGGTGAAGGATAATGTGCTCGACCATGTCAAAAACCAAGAGAGGAGGGAAGTTAATGCCTCAGTCACAGTGACACAGAATATTGGTGGCTTTGACCGGCATAGTTTTAGTACTGTAAGCAGGACAATAAATAGATTTTAACAGAGGTGTGGGAGAGTTAGACATGGAATTGGGTAGAGACAACACATTCCAGGTGGTTAGAAATGAGGGAGGTAGTTAGAAGATTGAGGAATCAATGGGAGGCTTAGAGAGCTGAGTAATTACAGTTTGCAAAGGGCACGAGAGGAAACAGTACCCAAGAGAGAAGAGTCAATGAGGTTGGTAAACATTGGACTAAGAAAATAGCTGAATAGTCAGGGGCTGCACTGGAAAAAGGCAAATGGAACAGCTGGTGGAGCTCGGAGGGAATGAGACTGGTGAGGGCTTTTTTTCCAATTCAGTCTGGGATGTGGGCATTGGTGGCAAGGCCAACATTTATTGCCCATCCCCAATTGCCCTCGAGAAGGTGGTGGAGAGCCACCTTCTTAAACCACTGCAGTCCCTGTGGTGAAAGTCCTCCCACAGTGGTGCGGTAAGGATGAGAGAAGTTGGTAAAGTGCTGTATGATCAGAAGTGGGGGGGGGGGGGGGGGCGGGGGTGCTCAGGAACTAAGGCGACTGTGTGGATAACCTCAAAAGGTGAAAGACACACAAACACGTGTGCTCCTCACAACTGAAGAGGGCAGAGCGGAAGAGGTCAATCACCGTGCACCAGAATTGCCAACAAGCTCGCCATTATAACCTGGGGGTGTGGGTGTTGAATGGGGTGGCAGCAGCAGCACCTGCTGCTTTTATCTGTTTGTAGCTGGGCGAGTTTAGGAGGGGAGTGGTGGAGGTGAGGGGAGTGGTGGAGGTGAGGAGAGAGGAGGGGATGGGAGGGGAGGGGATGGGAGGGGAGGGGAGGTGAGGGGAGGGGATGGGAGGGGAGGTGAGAGGAGGTGAGAGGAGGGGATGGGAGGGGAGGTGAGAGGAGGGGATGGGAGGGGAGGTGAGAGGAGGGGATGGGAGGAGAGGTGAGAGGAGGGGATGGGAGGGGAGGTGAGAGGAGGGGATGGGAGGGGAGGTGAGAGGAGGGGATGGGAGGGGAGGTGAGAGGAGGGGATGGGAGGGGAGGTGAGAGGAGGGGATGGGAGGGGAGGTGAGAGGAGGGGATGGGAGGGGAGGTGAGAGGAGGGGATGGGAGGGGAGGTGAGAGGAGGGGATGGGAGGGGAGGTGAGAGGAGGGGATGGGAGGGGAGGTGAGAGGAGGGGATGGGAGGGGAGGTGAGAGGAGGGGATGGGAGGGGAGGTGAGAGGAGGGGATGGGAGGGGAGGTGAGAGGAGGGGATGGGAGGGGAGGTGAGAGGAGGGGATGGGAGGGGAGGTGAGAGGAGGGGATGGGAGGGGAGGTGAGAGGAGGGGATGGGAGGGGAGGTGAGAGGAGGGGAGGTGAGAGGAGGGGATGGGAGGGGAGGTGAGAGGAGGGGATGGGAGGGGAGGTGAGAGGAGGGGATGGGAGGAGAGGTGAGAGGAGGGGATGGGAGGGGAGGTGAGAGGAGGGGATGGGAGGGGAGGTGAGAGGAGGGGATGGGAGGGGAGGTGAGAGGAGGGGATGGGAGGGGAGGTGAGAGGAGGGGATGGGAGGGGAGGTGAGAGGAGGGGATGGGAGGGGAGGTGAGAGGAGGGGATGGGAGGGGAGGTGAGAGGAGGGGATGGGAGGGGAGGTGAGAGGAGGGGATGGGAGGGGAGGTGAGGTGAAGGTCCGACCTCTGCCCGCAATCTGCACGACACAAAGAAGCAGGGTCCGAGTTTAGAGCGGGCCCCGGGCCCCGTTGGCCCGCCCCCAGCTCCAGGGGGGAAGCGCCAGGGAGGCTGGAGCAGTGACTCGGGAGGGAGCCACGTCCGCACTGGGCTCCGCCTTACGGCTCGCTCGTCCGCCGGCCAGGCCAGGCCCCGGGCCCGGGGCCTGGCCTGGCCGGGGGCGCGGATACCGGCAGGCTGCTCCCTCCCTCAGCCTCCCATTACCTGTAGCTCCCATTGTCACCGTGTCTGTCTCAGGTCGTCACCCAGCCGGAGGGAGGGCAACCCCATGTGCACATCCGCTTCCGGGTCAGCGGACCATTCCATCTCACTTACAGGGGACAATCACATTTTACAAATCTCCATATTTTCAGCTGCAATGCAGCCAGTTCCTTTAGATATTTGCTTTCAAACAGATTTAATTGGTAAAGATGTGTGACGGAAAGCTCTGACTTTTGATTAAGAGGCGACAGAACTGAACCACCTCCCCCTCTATTCCACACAGGTGGGAGAAGACTGATAACATCAATCAATATTGTTCAATATTTCAATGTTCAATATATCATCGATGCCGGAATGTTGTTCCTCGTCTGAATTAATTTTTGAAACGTGTTTTTGAAAGGGTTTTAATGCTGGGCGGGGCGTGCTGCAGATGTGTTCAAACCCGATTGGCTGCTTCGAGCTGTCAGTCATGTAGCGCGGGACCCGAGTGCCAGGAGCACGTGGGAGGGCTGGCCATGAATGGTCCAGAAATGGTCCCAAATTGTGCCGTCCATCCTTTTATGCATCTGTCTGAGCTTTTTTTCAAAGAAACCGCAAGAGATTTTATTTTGAGTTTATTTTCCTTCATATCGCACAAGAAATTACACAAACTAGGTACTACAAGAAAAAGGAAAGGCTTGGATTTCTATAGCGCCTTTCACCACCACCGGACGTCTCAAAGCGCTTTAAAGCCAATTGAAGTGTAGTCACTGTTGTAATGTAGGAAACATCAGCATTCTACCCTACATAAATGTGAGGTCATCCAAATCTAGCTGCCCGTGTCCTAAAGAAAGACTTGCATTTATATAGCGCCTTTCATGACCACCAGCCATCTCAAATTAATTTACAGCCAAATTGCACCAAGTCCCATTCGCCCATCACCCCTGTGCTCACTGACCTGCACTGGCTCCCAGTTAAGCAACACCTCGATTTCAAAATCCTAATTTTTGTTTTTAAATCCCTCCCTATCTCTGTAATCTCCTCCAGCCCCACAAATTCTCCGAAGTATCTGCGCTCCTTTAATTCTTCCCTCTTGAGCATCCCCCATTGGTGGCTGTGCCTTGTGTTGCCTAGGTCCTAAGGTCTGGAATTACCTCCCTAAACCCCTCTATTCTCCTTTATGATGCTCTTTGAAACCTACCTCTTTCTGCCTAATTTCTCCTTATGTGGTTCAGTGTCAAATATTGATTTATAACAATCCTTTGAAGTGCATTGGGATGTTTTACTGTGTTAAAAGGTGCTATATAAAGACAATTTGTTATTGTAAGGTTGAAATTTAAATGGTTAGAAGGAGTTTTGATCAAAGTTTTCAAGATATTAAGGAGAACTGATAAGGAAGATTGAGAGAAACTATTTCAGATGGTTGGGAAGTCTAGGACTTGGGAGCATAGTCTAAAAATTAGAACCAGGTCTTTTAGAAATACTTCTACACACAAAGGGTGGTAGAAGTTTGGACCTCTCTTCCACAATTGATGCTAGGTCAATTGTTAATTTTAAATCTGAGGTTGATCGATTTCTGTTAACCAAAGGGTATTAAGGGAAATGGGGAAAGGCAGGTACATGGAATAAGGGCTCTGAACAGCCATGATCTCATTGAACGACGGAACTGGCTCGAGGAGCTAAATGGCCTATCCCTGGTCCAATATTCCTAATTTAAAGTTTAGTGGATTGTAATATCAACTTGCATCCATGTAGAGCATTCTAGTTTTGCATCCAGATTCCAGCGCAATCAGGGTAGAATCGGCCACCCCAGTGCAAAAGATGGGGTAACTTAAAATGTAGGTGAGTTCTGCCCCAAACCACGTGCGCTCGTGTTTTCCGCGATGTTTTATGATGGTTCAGAATTCAGTTTGCCCGATTCAGCCAACCCCTTCATCTCAGGAATCAACCTCATGTACCTTGTTTGAACTGCCTCCAATGCAAGTATATCCCTCCTTAAATAAGGACTTAATGAAGGAGACCTTGTTCTTGTGAAAACCCTGAAGGGCAAGGTCATCACCCTTGAAATGGAACCCAGTGACACCATTGAAATAATCAAGGCCAAAATTCAAGATATGGAATGAATCCCACCTGACCAGCAGAGCTCGATCTTTGCTGACAAATAACTGGAAGATGATTGCACCCTATCGAACGACAACATCCAGAAAGAGTCCACTCTTCACTTGCTGCTGTGTTTGGGGGCGGGAGGTATGGGGGAGCAGGGAGTCAGTTATTAAACTACTGCTGTACTTCATTTCATTGTTGTGGGTAGTGTTCTTGACTCTAGCTTAAAGTTCATTCCCATGTTACTGAAAATAAAGTTGTTACAAGCTTAAAAAAAAATACATAAATGCAAGTGCTGCTTTCTTTCCCCTTAGTGGTGTGTGGGACTTTGCATATGCTCAATACCTTTGCGCTGGCTGATTCAACAGTGCAATCTTTACTACCCCACAAACATGAGAACCTGCAGTAAATCCAGAAACAAAAATAAGCAAAGAAAATTCAAAAGATTAAGAGAAAAGCAGAAAATGAGGGAAAAATGAAGTGTGTGAAAGGAATCTACAATATCAGACATGCATAAAGAAAAATGGTGACACAAGCTATATGATAATTATACACAGTGGGACACACACAGGAGTGATAGGAGATAGCGAAGGACAGGCCTACAGATAGGGTGAGACAAATCAAGACAAACACAGAGGCAACAACAGGTGAAAGTGTCGCAGAACAATACTGATACAGGACAAGAATGATGGAAACAAAGTTCAATACAAAGAGAGGTAATGCAAAGAATTGGACAGTGGGAAATAATCAGAGCTGCGACCCCACTCCGAGCTCCATGTCAGCTTCCCCCATGACATTCCCCTGATTGGGCTTGTTAAGACTGCCCTACGGGGTTCCTGGCCAATTAAAAGGAAGAGGGTCTGATGATGTCATCTGACGACACGTCATCAGTTGGTTTCCTTAAAGGGACCATGCCCACATACATTTGGACAGTTGTGCTGCCATATGCTTATGGAGGGAGTCACAGTTTGCAGGGAGGTTCTCATCTCTTGCCATGGCGGAAGAGACCTCCCCAGGACACCAATGCAGCTTGGTTGCACATTGCACAGGAGGGCACAAGTATGGATGTCGTCATGAGGACCTGGCTGCGGTGGTGCAAACCTTTCAATTAAGAACATAAGAAATAGGAACAGGAGTAGGCTATATGGCCCCTCGAGCCTGCTCCGCCATTCAATATCAAGGCTGATCTGATCATGGACTCAGCTCCACATTCCCGCCCGCTCCCCATAACCCCTTATCCCCTTATTGTTTAAGAAACTCTATTTCTGTCTTAAATTTATTCAATGTCCCAGCTTCCACAGCTCTCTGAGGCAGCGAATGCCACAGATTTACAACCTTCTGAGAGAAGAAATTTCTCCTCATCTCTGTTTTAAATAGGCGGCCCCTTATTCTCTAGTTCTAGTCTCCCCCATCAATGCAAACATCCTCTCTACATCCACCTTGTCAAGCCCCCTCATAATCTTATACATTTCGATAAGATCACCTCTCATTCTTCTGAATTCCAATGAGTAGAGGCCCAACGTACTCAAACTTTCCTCGTGTCAACCCCCTCATCCCCCCGAATCAACCTAGTGAACCTTCTCTGAACTGCCTCCAAAGTATATCCTTTTGTAAATATGGAAACCAAAGCTGCACACAGTATTCCAAGTGTGGCCTCACCAATACCTTATGTAGTTTAGCAAGACTTCCCTGCTTTTATACCCCATCCCCTTTGCAATAAAGGCCAATATACCATTGGGCTTCCTGATCACCTGCTGTACCTGCATACTATCCTTCTGTGTTTCATGCACAAGTACTCCCAGGTCCCGCTGTACTGCGGCACTTTGCAATCTTTCTCCATTTAAATAATAACTTGCTCTTTGATTTTTTTTCTGCCAAAGTGCATGACCTCACACTTTGCAACATTATACTCCATCTGCCAAATTTTTGCCCAGTCACTGAGCCTAGCTTTGTCCTTTTGCAGATTTTTTTGTGCTCCTCACACATTACTTTTTCTCCCATCTTTGTATCATCAGCAAACTTGGCTAAGTTACACTCAGTCCCTTCTTCCAAGTCGTTAATATAGATTGTAAATAGTTGGGGTCCCAGCACTGATCCCTGTGGTACCCCAGAGAATACCAACCAGAGAATGAATCATTTATCCCAACTCTCTGTTCTCTGTTAGTTAGTCAATCCTCTATCTATGCTAATATATTACCCCCAACCCCGTGAACTTTTATCTTGTGCAGTAACCTTTTATGTGCACCTTGTCAAGTGCCTTCTGGAAGTCCAAATACACTGCTTCCCCTTTATCCAACCTTTTTGTTACATCCTCAAAGAACTCCAGCAAATTTGTCAAACATGACTTCCCCTTCATAAATCCATGCTGACTCTGCCTGACCGAATTTTGTTTTCCAAATGTCTTGCTACTGCTTCTTTAATAATGGACTCCAACATTTTCCCAACGACAGATGTTAGGCTAACTGGTCTATAGTTTCCTGCTTTTTGTCTGCCTCCTTTTTTAAATAGGGGCATTACATTTGCAGTTTTCCAATCTGCTGGGACCTCCCCAGAATCCAGAGAATTTTGGTAAATTACAACCAATGCATCCACAATCCCTGCCGCTACTTCTCTTAAGACCCTAGGATGCAAGCCATCAGGTCCAGGGGATTTATCTGCCTTTAGTCCCATTATCTTACTGAGTACCACTTCCTTAGTGATTGTGATTGTGTTAAGTTTCCCCCCACCCCCCCCATAGCCCCTTGACTAGCCACTGTTGGAATATTGTTAATGTCCTCTACCGTAAAGACTGATACAAAATATTTGTATCACTAGATCAGTAGATGATGAAACTTTACTGTAAAGCCACACTCAACCTCATCCTCCTGTGTCACTCATCACATCCCCATCACTCTTAACTTTCCTACCCTACTCCTGCACATCCTTACTTACACCAACTTACCTTGCAACATCCCTCTTTCTCTGCATTATCACTTCCCCATCTCAATAGCCACTCCTCACACTCATTCTTGTCCAATCATACCAACTAACAACACACAAGGGTAGGTACTTGGGGTGTTATCAGCAATGCTGATGTAAAGTTTCTGCTAATGTGTTATCAAATATTGAAATCTTTATTTTCAACACTTTGTCTACTTGGACAGATTTGTGTGCACATTTGGAAGTGGCTTAATAAGTTGCAGTAAATGGTGAGACTTAACGGTACCCTCCCCGCCAATGGTGATGAGTGTGAAAGGAATGGTTTGCACATTGTAGGGATGCTTTATGGTGTTTGTGTGGGGTGGTGCCAACCTGGCGCATCATGTTACAACCAGGGTTTATAGCGCCAAGTGAAGTAAATTTGGCCATAGTGAGGCCATCCCTGGCTTCCCAGGCAGCAATGTGGCCTGTGCAGCATCAGGTAATTGCAGAGAAGGTTGGTGGTGATGCTGGTGTGCCTGGTGATGTTAGTGTTGGGGCTGATCATAGTGGGATTCTGAGGACCAAGGTGAGATTGTTTCAAGGGCACCGATGCTTATAGAATAGATGGAAACTGAAGTTGAGATGACAGAAGCGATCTGCCAATGGCGAGAGAGGTTTCTCCAAGGAGGTGACACTGGATAGAGAGTTAACTCCAAACCTCCATAAAGCTTAAAAGTGTATTCCAAGTCCTGAAGGCTCCAACTTCTAAGATTGGAAATTGAACAGTTGCAAAATGGTAGCTGCAGAAGTGCTTTTAAACCTGTCAACTAGTTAAACCAATCCAAAGTTGTTGAGAACCCAACGCACTTACCTGACGTGATACCCGAGGGACGTGAACCTCGTAAAAAACTTGGAAAAATCCTTTGGACCTGGTAAAATGCTGTTTAAATAGCTTTAGCGGTCTGACCAGTCGCTTAGTGCTGGGTCTGCAAACCGCAGGCAGGGCTGGCACTTTGGAAATTCACAAGAAGGCGGGTTCAGAGCAGACTTCTGACCTGCTGTCAATCATGGCCATTTTGACGGTGCACCCACCTCCAAACTTGCACTCGCAGGGCTGGTAAGCCCCTGGCCGTATTGTGCCTTTGTGCTGTTGAGATTGCAGTTTGAAAGATGGTGGCACAACATTGCAGACTACTCAGGACTGTCAACTAATGTTATTGCAGACTCCATGGCATTGGAACTGCCCCGCTCTGTCAGAAATTCCATTCCACCACACCGTTAATAAAGTTAAGGCAGCGTAGCAGGAGCAGCTCCAAGGAAATTCCTGGCCTATGATTCTTGCCGGTGGCCACAAAGTACAAAGCAGCTATTGCTTGGCCTTATTGGTGGCCACAATATTCTTTCAACAAGCTCCATGGGATCCAAGCTGCATTGGGAACCTGGGCTGGGAAATTATAGAACAGAAACAGGAGTTTCGGAGCCTAATCTGAAATATGAGTGGATTGATAAATCTAACTGAGGAAGAGCTAATAGCAAAGCTATGTATTCTCAACCGCATCCTTCTGCTATTGCCTTTACTTCTGTGGTCTAACTCAATGGGGTAAAATTTTACTCCAAACTAATTGAAACAATGCAGACAACTGTCAGAAAACTGTGAGAGAAACTAATTCAAAATGAATAGGAAGATGTTGCCATAAGGTTACTAAACCATAACTACTGGCACACCCTTAAAAATATGATCTTTTTAATTAAGTCAAATACAAAACCAGATAAATTTCAGAAGGGACTTTTTCATTGGAAGGAAGAGTGCTGAGCAAGTTCAGTTACAGGAAGATACACATCAAGATTATTTGCACGATAATACAGGTACAACGTCCCAAATCCGGAAATCCGAAAATCGGAATTGTCTGAAAACCCGACATTTCGGTGAGCGGCGAGGAGTGGAGGAGCAGTGGACATGAGGTCCAAAATCTGGCAAAACCCGAAACCCGGCACGGATTCAGTCCCGAGGATTCCAGATTTCAGACTATTGATTTTCTTGTCTGAAACCCAGAAAAACCCAAAGACTGGCATGGACTCGGTGCCAAGGATTCCAGATTTCAGATGTTATACCTGTATCTGAATTTTTATCAAGTTTTTTTTCCCCCCTGTCGACTTACTGCCATTACATAAGTCGTTGACTCCTTCCTTGGCCATGGGCTCCTCTCGAGTAACTTACTGAAGTAGTCGTTGATACGTGGACCTTGGTAATTATTGTCAGCAGGATATTTGACCATGGAGGGAAGTAGCATCACAGTCAGGCTCAATCATGTCTTGACATTTGTACATACTCACTTCTAGCAGGGAACACTGGTCAGCGATCAGGTGTGGGAACCCTGACTAGTTTTCTCCTCCCCTACCCAGGGTTGCTGAGGCAATTGTAAGACTCATAGGCCTGTCCCACTTGAGATGAGCTAACCCATCCCAGACTGGGGATTGAACCTGGAACCTTTATGGCCCGCATGGCTTCGCTATGCAAATGATCATCTTCTTTAGGTCATCACCTCAACGATCAGATTATTTTTGTTCTATTAAACTTTATAAAGAATCCCACAAAGTGATGGCACCATTTTTATTTCAAGGTCAGTAAGGTTCAAAAAACCAGTTGGAAAACCAGTTATTTAATTCCCTATTTCTCAAACCTCTTCCTGGAAGTTGAAGCCACAAATACATTTTGCAGCAAGTTTAAATCTAGATCACTTTAGTTCAATTTTTTAAGCAGTCATCAGCTACATGGAAAGTATTTTACATTTCCACCAGCTTTTCTTGGGCGAATCTTGAACACATATTATTCTTAAAACTAAAGTTCTTTCATCATTTTAATAACATTGGCATCATGCCACAAACCCCCGTCCCTTCGGTGGTTATGAATTCTATGTCACAGACTTCAAGGTTACCTCTCGCTTATAAATGCACAGCAACAGTGAAATAGCGACCTTCCTGTGTATTGATGTTTGGAAGTCACAGCACAAATTTGCTGTTGATATATTGGAATATCATCTTAAGTATTATCAGACAAAAAAACAGCTTGAGGGGGAAAAAAGCTTTCCCCTGGCAACTTACACTAAAAATGTGGTCATCAGTGAGATGATTCTCCAGTTACTTTGTAACTTAGAACTCTGGTAGTGGTGAAATACAGGAATCTGTTGCATTTTGTATAACTGTAACATCTGTTACAGTTTATCTTCCTGTGCCAAGTTATACAGTAGAATTATTTTAAAGGAGCTTTGACTCCACAAAAGTGATTAACAAATCACTTTTTGGGGGGTGCAGATTGGAAAAGCTGGAATGTTTATCTTTTTCCATGAATGTTAAGTGGCACAGTGGCATATTTTGAAATATGCATTATCGTATCTTTATTGTCAATTTGCCAAAGACATTTTATAAAAGCAGCAAGCCTACAAAACGTCGCAAATATAACGCACCGATTAAAAAAGGAAGCAGACAAAATGCAGGGAACTATAGACCAGTTAGCCTAACATCTGTCGGGAAAATGCTGGAGTCCATTATTAAGGAAGCAGTAGCAGGACATTGGAAAAGCATAATTCAATCAAGCAGAGTCAGCATGGTTTTTGTCATGTATGTATGCTTAGGGTTACTAGCCACCAGGTGGCGCCACTGCCGGAGGACATTGGCTGTATGCACGTGTGTGCGGCCCAGGTATTAAAGGCAAGCCATCATGTAATGTAATCACTTTGGGCCCTAATAAAGCAGAGCCAGGTTTGTACCTGTGTTAGTTTACAGTATTCAGTCTATCGAGTTATTACATACATAACACTTGGCGACGAGGTAACTTAAGAACCTTCGCATGCAAAAATTAGCACAATTGGAATTCTGGAGAGATTCATGGAGGGAGAGGACTGGATAGATTTTGTAGCTCGCCTGGACCAGTAAAATGGAGGAACCCACTGATGCAGTTAGGCACAGGGCGGTCTTCCTCATGGTTTGCGGTCTGAAAATCTATGGATTCATAAAGAATCTTCTCTTGCCTGCAAGTCCAACGGACAAGGACTATGAGGAATTGTGCGCTCTCGTACGTGACCATCTCAAACCAGAAGAAGGCATCATTACCTCACAATACCGATTCAACACGCACGTTCGTTCTGAGAGCCAGGATGTGTCAGAATTCGTTGCCGACCTAAGACGTCTAGCTGGACCGTGTAATTTCGAAAATGCGTTGGAAGACATGCTGCAGGGCTTCTTTGTAATCGGCATCAATCACGAGGTGATCCTGCGTAAGTTACTGGCGGCGGAGATGCTGGATTTGAGCAAGGCCATCACGATTGCCCAGGCATGCATGACGACGGACAAAAACTAAAAGCAGATATCATCGAAAAATTGGAACTCGGCAAGTACTGTAAACAAGATTGTATCGTCGTTAGACAGAGCTGCATATGGCAGGGCCTACTCGACTGCGTATGTAAAACCTGTGGCTGCCCAAAGTCCGCCAATGGGAATGAATCCGATTTCACCGTGTTGGCGTTGTGGGGACAATCATCGGCCTCATCAGTGTTGATTTAAACAGTACATTTTAAAAGGCTGTTCGAGACTGGGGCATCTCAAACGCATGTATCCGCAACTGAGCAAGCATGCTGTGACACACCACATGGAGGATGATGACCAGTATAGCGCGGATCCGAATATGCAATCCGAGATACCAGAGGAGGAACTGTATGGACTGTATTCTTTCCTAACAAAGAGCCAATTGACAATGATTAATGTGAAACTTAACGGTGTGCCGGTACCGATGGAATTGGACACAGGTGCGAGTCAATCAATAATGAGCCAGAGGACATTCGACAAGCTGTGGGATACTAAGGTTGTATACTAAAGAACTCATAACGGTGATTGGCAGTGCAGTAATCAAGGTGTCGTATGATGGTGTGGTTCATGATTTACCATTATGAATTGTTCCAGGCAATGGTCCAATGCTGTTCGGCAGGAAATGGCTGGAAAAAATCAAATAGAATTGGAACCTTATCAAAGCGTTGTCGTCAGAGGATGATACTCCATGTGTTCAAGTGCTGAGCAAGTTCCCCTCACTGTTTGAACCAGGCATCGGCAATTTCACGGGAGCCAAGGTACAGATCCACGTGGACTCGGATGCAAGACCCGTCCATCATAAAGCTCGGGTGGTTCCGTACATGACGGGGGAGAAGGTCAAAATCGAACTAGACAGACTCCAGCTTGAAGAGGTCATATCACCAGTCGAATTTAACGAATGGGCCAGCCCCATTGTTCTTGTGTTGAAGGGTGATGGCACTGTCAGGATTTGTGAAGACTATAAGGTTACGATCAACCATTTTGAAACAAGATCAATACCCATTACCGAAGTCTGATGACATGTTTGCAACGGTAACCAGGGGAAGTCGTTCACTAAACTGGATCTGATGTCGGCCTACATGACACAGGAGCTGGTCGAGACGTCGAAGAAACTTACATCCATCAATACTCATAAAGAACTGTTTACCTACAACAAGTGTCCTTTTGGAATTCGCTCGGCTGCAGCCATATTTCAGAGGAACATGGAGAGTCTACTGAAGTCCGTCCCTAGAACCGTCGTGTTCCAAGATGACATCCTGGTCACAGGTTGTGACACCGCCGAACATCTGAACAACCTGGAAGAGATTCTACATCATCTGGACAAAGTAGGACTCAGACTGAAATGTTCGAAGTGCATCTTCATGGCACTGGAAGTCGAATTCCTAGAGAAGAAAATTGCTGCTGACGGCATACGGCCTACGGACTCGAAAACCAAGGCCATCAAAAATGCACCCAAGCCTCAGAATGTAACAGAGCTGTGTTCGTTCCTTGGTCTACTCAACTACTTCGGTAATTTCCCACCTAGATTGAGCACTTCATTAGAACCACTGCACATGCTGCTAAGAAAAGGCGACAACTGGGTTTGGGGTGTGTCTCAAGATAGAGCTTTTGAGAAACTAATCTGCTTTGCTCTAACAAGCTGCTGGTATGTTATGATTCATGTAAGCGTCCAGTACTGGCCTGTGATACTTCATCATATGGAGTTGGTTGCATGTTCCAACAAGCTAATGAGTTGGGTAAACTACAACCTGTTGCGTATGCTTCTAAAAGTTTATCAGAGGCGGAAAAAGCCTACAGCATGGTAGAAAAAGAAGCATTAGCCTGTGTGTATGGAGTTAAAAAGATGCATCAGTACTGTTATGTATGTCACCCTTGACAACCTGTATCATACCACCATCAGAGGGCATAACTGTTGGAGTCCCAAGGGATCCCAGCATCCCTTGGGAGCACTGTATATAAGCAGGCCTCCCATGCTGTACCAACACTCTGGAGTTTATTTACAGGAGCTAAGGTCACACTTACTCATTGCATACAGTATTCATTTGTAACAATTGGTGATGAGATAACGAACAACCTCGCGAAAATGCAAAGAACTGTTGGTATCCTGGAGAAATTCTCAGAAGGGGACGATTGGGAGGCCTTTGTGGAGCGACTCAACCAATACTTCGTGGCCAACGAGCTGGAAGGGGACTAGAACGTTGCCAAACGAAGGGCGATCCTCCTTACCGTCAGTAGGGCAACCTCCTATGGCCTCATGAAGAATCTTCTAGCTCCGGTGAAATCAACAACCAAATCCTATGAAGAACTTGTACGCTGGTCCGGGAGCACTAAATCCGAAGGAAAGCGTTTTGATGGCAAAGTATCGGTTCTACACGTGTCAGCGGTCTGAAGGCCAGGAAGTGGCGAGCTACGTCGCCGAACTAAGACGCCTTGTAGGACATTACGAATTCGATAGATTCCTTGAGCAAATCTAAGGGACTTTTTGTGCTTGGCATTAGCCATGAGGTTATCCTTTGCAAACTATTGACTGTTGAAACACCGAATCTGAGCAAAACCATAATGATAGCCCGAGCATTTATGTCCACCAGCGATAATACCAAACAAATTTTGCAGCATAAAGAGGTTTCGGCTGGTACTGTACACAAAGTAATGTTGTTTTCAGGCAGGAATGCATTTGGCAGAACGTACATGCTGGCAGCTGCACGACCTCAGATGACTCAGAGTCCACCATCAATAATTAATGTGAGGCAGTTAACAACTTGTTGTTGCTGTGGAGGTGATCATCGAGCTCATCAATGCTGCTTCAAACACTTTGCGTGCAAAGGCTGTGGAAAAATGGGACACCTCCAGCGCATGTGCAGATGAGCTGCAAACCCTACAAACCACCACATTGCAGAGGAAGATAGATCCATGGTGGATCAAACTGAACTAGAGACTCAAACCGAGGAGGCAGATGTGTACGGGGTACACACCTTCACCACGAAATGTCCACCGATCATGTTAAAAGTTGAACTGAACGGAATTCCAGTATCCATGGAACTGGACATGGGTGCAAGTCAGTCTATCATGAGCAAAAAGGCCTTCGACAGGCTGTGGTGCAACAAGGCACACAGGCCCAAGCTTAGCCCCATTCACATCAAGCTAAGAACTTGCATCAAAGAGTTGATCCCTGTTATTGGCAGCGCAGAAGTAAAAGTCTCCTATGATGGAGCAGTGCACGACCTCCCACTATGGATTGTGCCAGGAGATGGCCCACACTGTTCGGCAGAAGCTGGCTGGGAAAAATCCGCTGGAACTGGGACGACATTCCTCTGTCGATGACGCCTCATGCGCCCAGGTTCTGAGCAGGTTCCCGTCGTTGTTTGAGCCAGGCATTGGAAGTTTCTCGGGGGCGAAGGTGCAGATCCATTTGGTTCCCGGTACACAATCCATTCACCACAAGGCATGGACTGTGCTATATATGATACGAGAGAAAGTGGAAATTGAGCTGGACAGGCTGCAGCAAGAAGGCATCATTGTTGGAGTTCAACGAGTGGGCCAATCCGATTGTTCCGGTTCTCAAAGGCGACGGCACGGTCAGAATTTGTGGGGACTATAAAGTAACGATTAACCGTTTTTCGCTGTAGGACCAGTACCCGCTACCCAAGGCAGACGACCTATTTGCGATCCTGGCTGGAGGAAAGATGTTCACCAAGTTGGACCTGACCTCGGCCTACATGATACAGGAGCTGGAGGAATCTTCGAAAGGCCTCACCTGCATCAATACGCACAAAGGTCTGTTCATCTACAACAGATGCCCGTTTGGGATTCGTTCAGCCGCGGCAATTTTCCAATGGAACATGGAGAGCCTGCTAAAGTCGGTTCCGCGCAATGTGGTCTTCCAGGACGACATACTGGTCACAGGTCAGGACACCATCGAACACTTACAGAACCTGGAAGAGGTTCTAAGTCGGCTAGATCGTGTGGGACTCAGGTTGAAATGCTCGAAGTGTGTTTTCCTGGCACCAGAGGTCGAGTTCTTAGGAAGAAGAGTCACAGCAGACGGCATCAGACCCACCGACGCCAAGACGGAGGCCATCAAGAACGTGCCGAGACCACAGAATGTGACGGAGCTGCGGTCGTTCCTGGGACTCCTCAATTATTTTGGTAATTTCCTACCCGGGTTAAGCACCTTGCTAGAACCCCTACATGTGCTACTGCTCAAGGGACGACTGAGTATAGGGGAAATCACAAGAGGCTGCTTTTGAGAAAGCCAGAAATCTGTTATGTTCAAACAAAGCGTTTGTTCTATATAATCCATGTAAACAATTAGTGCTAGCTTGCGATGCATCGTCATACGGGGTCGGGTGTGTGTTACAACAAGCTAACGAATCGGGAACATTGCAACCGGTCGCCTATGCGTCCAGGAGTTTGTCCAAGGCCGAAAGGGCCTACAGCATGATTGAAAAAGAAGCTCTGGCATGCGTTTACGGGGTGAAAAAAATGCACCAGTATCTGTTTGGTCTCAAGTTTGAGCGAGAAACTGATCATAAGCCGCTCTTATCGCTATTCTCAGAGAGCAAAGGGATTAACACCAGTATCTCTGCCCGCATCCAAAGATGGGCACTCACGCTGTCTGCATACAACTATGTAATCCGCCACAGACCGGGCACAGAGAACTGCGCTGATGCTCTCAATCGGCTATCATTGCCCATCACCGAGGTGGAAATGGCACAGCCTGCAGACTTGCTCTTGGTGATGGATGCATTTGAAAACGAAAAGTCACCCGTTACGGCCCGCCAGATCAGGACCTGGACCAGCCAGGATCCCTTACTGTGTTGGAGTGGATTTTCGGACATAGCAAAGCAGGATGGGGTAAGCCACCACTAAATGATCTTTGTACCAAGAAGCCTATCTGCTGTCCCTGATATGAACTCTGTAGCAACAAGTGACTCCTGGCCAGGTGCAGGCCACTGTTTAAAGAAAGCTTTGCAACAGAATAACTAACCACAAAAGAAGATACAGAGGAAGGGCCCCCAAACTCGCGCCATGCTATCAGGTTTCATTTGGACTAAAAAGTTGTATGTAAATGAATTGCGTTGCCATATGGATTGATTGGTTGTATGTAAATGAATTTAAATGATTGTATTCCGCCCCCTGTAAACTGCTTATAACCCCGCGCACAAGGCACTCAGGGAGAAGGTGCTTGCAGATCGCGGGATCTCAACTCTTCTCCCAGAGCTCTGTTAGCAATAAAGTTGTCTCTCTTACTTTACTCGACTCTATGTGAATTTATTTTCACGAACAACTGTCTCTGGTAAAAAACGATGTCCTCCATGGGAGCTGGTCCAGCGTCCCAGCGGAGATACATGAAGAGATCAAGCCATTCCAGCAGTGCAAAGATGAAATGTCTATACAGACGGACTGTTTTTTGTGGGGTAATCGTGTGGTTTTGCCTAAGAAAGGCAGGGAAACATTCATACGCGACCGACACAGTACCCACCCAGGCATAGTAATGATGAAAGCTATCGCCAGATCCCATGTGTGGTGGCCTGGCATCGACTCAGACTTAGAGTCATGCGTGCGCCAATGCAACACTTGCTCTCAACTGAGCAATGCACCCAGAGAGGCACCACTAAGTTTGTGATCACGGCCCTCCAAACCATGGTCTAGGATCCACGTTGACTTTGTGGGCCCATTCCTAGGAAAAATGTTCTTGGTTCTTATGGATGCTTATTCAAAATGGATTGAATGTGTAATAATGTTTGTAAGCATGTTCACTGCCATCATCGATAGCCTACGAGCCATGTTTGCCACACATGGCCTGCCTGATGTCCTTGTCAGCGACAATGGGCCGTGCTTCACCAGTGCTGAATTCAAAGAATTCATGACCCGCAATGGGATCAAGCACGTCACATCTGCCCCATTCAAGACCGCATCCAACGACCAGGCAGAACGGGCAGTCCAAACCATTAAACAAAGCTTGAAACGTGTGTCGGAAGGCTCCCTGCAGACCAGCCTGTCCTGAGTCCTGCTCAGCTACCGCACCAGACCCCACTCGCTCACCGGGGTTCCCCCTGCTGAACTGCTCATGAAAAGGACGCTCAAAACAAGGCTCCCTCTTGTCCACCCTGATCTCCCTGATCACGTCGAGGGCAGGCGGCTTCAACAAAGCATGTACCATGATCGCTCAAACTTGTCACGCGACATTGAAGTCAATGACACTGTATTTGTACTCAACTATGGACATGTTCCCAAATGGCTTGCTGGCATGGTCATAGCCAAAGAAGGGAGTAGGGTGTTTCAGGTCAAACTGGCCAATGGACTAATGTGCAGAAAGCATTTGGACCAAACCAAATTATGATTCACAAGCAGCCACGAGCAACCCGAAGAGGACACCACCAACTTCGACCCTCCAACACACACACAAGTGGCAACCGACATCACGGTTGACCACAAAGCTGAACTCACCATCCCCAGCAGCCCGGCAAGGCCAGCTGCCCAGCAGCCCAGCGAAGGACCAACCAACTCACCCACACCTGCATTTGTACCGAGATGATCAACAAGGGAGCAACAAGCCCCAGATCATCTCAACCTGTAAATAAGTGTACTATTGACTTTGGGAGGGAGTGATGTTATGTATGTAACCCTTGGCAACCTGTATCATACCTCCACCAGAGGGCCTATGTTGGAGTTCCAAGGGATCCCAGCATCCCTTGGGAGCACTGTATATAAGAAGGTCTTCCATGCTGTAACAACACTCTGGAGTTTAATTAAAGAAGCTAAGGTCACACTTACTCATTGCATACAGTAGTCAGTTGTATCACCTTATTATGAGTGTAACAAGTACCTGTTTAGTCTTCGGTTTGAACTGGAAACAGATTACAAGCCACGTATTACATTGTTTTCGGAAAACAAAGGTATCAACACCAATGCATCGTCCCGCATCCAGAGGTGGGCACTGACATTATCTGCCTATGATTATGTCATTCACCATAGACCTGGCACCGAGAATTGTGCCGATGCACTGAGCCGTCTGCCCACACTGGAGGTGGACCTGTAGACCTACTATTAGTTATGGATGCCTTTGAAAGTGAAGGAAACCCTGTCACGGCTCAACAAGTTAAGACCTGGACCAGCCAGGACCCGATATTATCGGTTGTGAAACATTGTGTCCTTAGTGGTGATTGGTCTGCCATATCCAAGCAAATGGGTGATGAGACCAAATCTTACAACTGTCGCAAAGACGAACTATCCATTCAGTCAGATTGTTTACTGTGGGGTTATGGTGTTGTTATGCCTAAGAAAGGCAGAGAGAAATTTGTACATGGTCTACATAGCATTCATCCCGGTATTGTCATGATGAAAGCCATTGCCAGGTCTCATGTATGGTGGCCTGGAATTGATTCTGATCTGGAATCATGTGTGCATCAGTGCAACACTTGCATGCAGCTAAGTAAAGCACCAGCGGAATCGCTGCTGAGTCTGTGGTCGTGGCCATCTAAACCATTGTCTAGGATCCACATCGACTTTGCAGGTCCCTTCCTGGGAAAGATGTTTTTAGTTGTGGTGGATAGAGTGTATAATCATGTCATCCAGTACATCCACAACTACCATTGAGAGCCTTCGTGTCATGTTTGCTACTCATGGTCTGCCCGACATCGTTGTAAGCGACAACGGACCTTGCTTCACTAGCTGGAGTTTCAAGAGTTCCTGAAACTCAATGGTATAAAACATATGAAGTCAGCACCATTCAAACACGTATCTAATGGTCAAGCAGAGCGTGCTGTCCAAACCATCAAGCAGAGTATGAAACGTGTAACTCAAGGTTCACTGCAAACTCGCTTGTCATGCATATTGCTTAATTACAGGACAAGACCCCACACGCTTACCGGGGTCCCCCCTGCTGAACTATTGATGAAGAGAGGTCTCAAGACCAAGCTCTCTCTTGTCCACCCTGACTTGAACGATCATGTTGAATACAGACGTCAAAGTCAGCAGTGGTATCATGATCGTGCTGCTGTGTCACACGACATTTCTGTTAACGATTCTGTGTATGTACTAAATTATGGTCAAGGTCCCAAGTGGATCGCCGGTACTGTTACGGCCAAGGAGGGTAACAGAGTGTTTATCGTCAAGCTCAAGAATGGGCAAACATGCAGGAAACATGTTGATCAGATAAAGCTGCGACACACGGATGAACCGGAACAGTCTGAGGAAGACACAATCAGTGACCAACCAATCTACCCTCAGTCATCAGAGGACTTCGCTGTCATTAATGAATCTGGACTTTCAATTCCTGACATGGTCATTGCCACTCCCATCAGATCGGCTATCTAGCCCCGGTCATAACAGATTCAGAACGCTCGCCAAAGGCTGGAGTTGAACTGAGATGATCAGCTCGGGAGCGGAAAGCCCCGGACCGTCTCAATTTGTAAAAAGACTGTTACTAATATCTTAAAGGGCGATATTGTCATGTATGTCTGCTTGGGGTTATTAGCCACCAGGTGGCGCCACTGTCGGAGGTCATTGGGTTGTACGCACGTGTGTGCCGCCCAGGTATAAAAGGCAAGCCATCATGTAATGTAATCACTTTGGGCCCTAATAAAGCAGAGCCAGGTTTGTACCTGTGTTAGTTTACAGTATTCAGTCTATCGAGTTATTACATACATAACAGTTTTATGAAAGGGAAATCATCTTTGACAAATTTGCTGGAGTTCTTTGAGGATGTGACGAGCAGGGTGGATAAGTGGATGTGGTATATTTGGATTTCCAGAAAGCATTCGATATGGTGCCACATAAAAGGTTACTGCACAAGATAAAATTTCACGGGGTTGGAGGTAATATATTAGCACGGATGGAGGATTGGCTAACTCACAGAGAACAGAGTGTCAGGATAAATGGGTCATTTTCCGGTTGGCAAACAAAGACTAGTGGGGTGCCGCAGCGATCGTTGCTGGGGCCTCAACTATTTTCAATCTATATTAATGACTTGGATGAAGGGACCAAGTGTAATGTAGCCAAGTTTGCTGATGTTTCAAAGATGGGTTCGAAAGCAAATTGTGAGGAGGACACAAAAAATCTGCAAAGGGATATAGACAGGCTAAGTGAGTGGGCAAAAATTTGGTAGATGGAGTATAATGTGGGAAAATGTGAGGTTATCCACTTTAGAAGAAAAAATAGAAAAGCAAATTATAATTTAAATGGAGAAATATTGTAAAGTGCTGCAGTACAGAGGGACCTGGGGTCCTTGTGCTTGAAACACAAAAAGTTAGTATGCAGGTACAGCAAGTAATCAGGAAGGCAAATGGAATGTTGGCCTTTATTGCAAGGGGGACAGAGTATAAAAGTAGAGAAGTCCTGCTACAACTGTACAGGATATTGGTGAGGCCACACCTAGAGTACTGCGTACAATTTTGATCGGATATACTTGCATTGAAGGCAGTTCAGAGAAGGTTCACTAGATTGATTTCGGTGATGAGGGGGTTGACTTATGAGGAAAGGTTGAGTAGGTTGGGCCTCTACTCATTGGAGTTCAGAAGGATGAGAGGTGATCTTATCGAAACATATAAGATAATGAGGGGACTTGACAAGGTGGATGCAGAAAGGATATTTCCGCTCATAGGGGAGACTAGAACTAGAGGGCATAATTTTAGAATAAGGGGCCGCCCATTTAAAACAGAGATGAGAAGAAATTTCTTGTCTCAGAGGGTTGAAATCTGTGGAATTCGCTGCCTCAGAGAGCTGTGGAAGCTGGGACATTGAATAAATTTAAGACAGAAATAGACAGTTTCTTATTTGATAAGGGGATAAGGGGTTATGGGGAGCAGGTGCGGAAGTGGAGCCGAGTCCATGATCAGATCAGCCATGATCTTATTGAATGGTGGAGCAGGCTCGAGGGGCCATGTGGCCTACTCCTGTTCCTATTTCTTATGTTCTTAAAATGGAACAATATGCTATTGGTAAGGGAGGGTAAAGGTAGGGTCCCTCTAGTAGAAGCATTATTCCTGGACAGTATACTTTCAATCTAAAATCTCCCCTGCCCAATTCTCCCAGGAAGCACAACAAAAAGATTGTTCCTACCCAAAAGAAACTATTTTCTGTTGGAAAATACAAACCCTGGGGACTCGTCAGATCTCTAGGAGATTACACTTTTCATCGGAAATTGGTGACTCTCTCCCCACTGTTCAGAGATATCAACAATTTTATCAGAAGTTCTCTCTCTGGAGCATTACTTTCCTTTAACTTAAGAGAAATATAGAAATATATTACATGGCAAAACTTCTACATTACCAATTAATAAAATTAAACACAAGGTGGATACATAGGAAGGTTAATTTAAAATATTTCATATATTTAAAAAACCTACAGTCCAATTGATAAAACTGCCTTTTTCTATTAGCTAATTAACCTGAGCTTTTGCGACATTTTCTGTTTTTAATTCAGACTCTTCATTGAGTTAGAATCAGAGAATCATAAAGCACAGAAAGAGGCCATTTGGCCCATCGTGCCTGTGCACGCTGTTTGAAAGAGCTATCCTATTAGTCCTGCTCCTCTACTCTTCCCCTTAGCCCTACAATTCTTTTCCTTTTCAGGTATATATCCAGTTCCCCTTTGTTAGTTGCTATTGAATTTTCTTTCACCACCACTTCAGGCAGTTAATTCTAGATTCTAACAACTCGCTGTGCAAAATAAATTCTCATCACTAATGTTCCTGCTTTTTTTTTTTGCTGAGTAACTATTTATACCGCCCTTTTTCTGTCCTTCTGCACCTGCGTCCTTTGGACACGCTCCCGACGCCTCCCGCCCGAAACCGGAAGTGGAAGTGGGGCCCAGAACCTGAAGTGGGGCCCCGCAATTGACCACATTGTTCCTCCGAGCCTGTGGATGGTGGGGAGAGAGGGGGGCGAGCGGGGGGGAAAGAGAGAGATGGGCAGAGAGAGGGGAAGCGGGATCGGAGGGGAGAGAGGGAACTCAGGGAAGACGGATCATGTTCTTCAAGCTCCCTTTACACCCACACCCGATTTCTCGGAAAGCTCGGTGCATGTGTTACAAGGTACATCGTTGGAGTGGATGAAATCCAGAAGTCACAACACTGTCACTATTTACTTCATACCCAATAAACCTGTGAACAATCTGTGACCCACGCGCAATGCCCCATCTATGGCAACTTCGGCTGGGGGAAGCATGCACTTGCGTTGGGTTGAGGGACTTCGGCTGGGGGAGGCAAGCACTTGCGCTGGGCTGAGGGACTTCGGCTGGAACTTGGGAGGCTTTTGCTGGGTTGGGGAGCTCTATCCTCTCTGGCTTCTGAATTCAGAATGGATCGAATGACACTTTGCAAAGTCAGTCAGAAATTGGGCTGAGTGGTTCCAGTTACACATTCCAGAGGAACTTCTAGGTGTGGCTTATCCTCCAAGGGGACCAATCAGCAATCAAGTCATGCAATAATGGAGAGCCAATCAGAGACAATGCGGCAAATTTGACAGTACAGGCAACTCTCGATTATCCGGGTCCCTCGGGGATTGGGCTAAGATGGGTAAACAATTTCTCCGTTAGAGCGATTGACATTATAAAGTTAAAAACTCGATGCCTTCCCGGGCCGAAAGGACCCCGGATGCACCGGCCCGATGACTTCCCAGGCTGCAATTTTGAATCCTGTTACAATGGTTTCCCGTTGGATCCCTGTGCAGATAATCAAGAGTTGCCTGCACAAATAACTGCGTCCATGGCCCATTTAACTTCTCACGCATGCATGGCTATGTCAATTTTAAAGCCATTGATTGGCCTACGCGGGACCTCAAATGGGAACATTGCTCAGCTCCCCTCTTGTCCTTCTACGAATTATCGTAAAATTGTGTCCTCTGGTTACCGACCCTCCTGCCAGTGGGAACAGTTTCCTCTTATTTACTCTATTAAAACTCTTCATGATTTTGAACACCACTATTAAATCACCCCTTAACCTTGATGCTCTAAGGAGAACAACCCCAGCTTCTCTAGTCTCTCCACATAACTGAAATCCTTCATTCCTGGCAGAATTCTGGCAAATCTCCTCTGCACTTTCTCCAAGGTGTTGTTAAAGCTAACCCGCAAACAGAACACGAGCTACAGAAACTGCATTGAGGCTGCACCCTAACTATTTTCAAAACTGATTTTTTTACAAATAGAGTAAGAAGGCAAATAACACTGTGCATTTAAAAAGTATGTATAAACATTGTCCTTCTTTAAAGAACTTAACTCGAGTAAAATTTCCAATATTGTAGTTCTGTTGTCAAAAATTGGGCAAATAAAAATCTGTGTTTAAATTTAATTAAATACAAGGCATGGCTTCCATTAATACACTGGGACGATTAGTTTCAATGAGAATGAACTGAGGTAACTGCACCTGCATGTTTCCTCTCACTTGCATAAATAATTAACCCCAATTAACATTAAGCCCAGGGTTTACATTTTCCAACAGAAAATAGCTGAGATATGGGCGAGGAGATGGGATTGATAAAGTAATACCATACACTTTTCCAAGTAATTTTTAATAAAAAATTGTAACTACCTTCAGGAAGGATGAGTAAACACTTCTGGCTGTGGAAATACTGTATTTTTATCATACAAAGCATAACTAATATTTACGGTTAAATGGAGAATAATGGGTATCTGGGACTGATTTTAAAGCAGTAATCTGATCACTAGATTCAAACGGCAGAATAAACTGGGAGTGATTTATGATGTCTGATTAGGTTAGATTATAGGTTTAAACGTTATTTCCACGATATCTGCAATTGTTTACTAAATGTACTAGTATCATTTTTCATGATGGTTTCTTTCAGCTTTTTGTCAGTTGAAAGGCCGATTTCAACGTTGGTGTTGTCGATGTGTTCACACTGAAGGATTAATGTTTGAGCTGCCATTTTTGCATTTTTTTTTCGCGGAGAAATAATCTGCAGTTCATTCGCAAGAAAGTGTACATTTGGTATATGTTAGGATATAGCAGATGTGGTTTAGTGGGTAGCACACTCACCTCTGAGTCAGAAGGTTGTGGGTTCAGGTACCACTCCAGGGACTTGAGCACGTAAATCAAGGCTGACATTCCAGGGGAGTGCTGCACTGTCAGAGGTGCCGTCTTTCAGATGAGACATTAAACCAAGGTCCCATCTGCCCTCTCAGGTGGACATAAAAGATACCATGGCATTATTTCAAAGACAAGCAGGAAAGTTATCCCCAGTGTCCTGTCAATATTTATCCCTCAATCAACATAACAAAAACAGATGATCTGGTCATTATTACATTGTTGCATTTCCCACATTACAACAGTGACTGCACTCCAAAAATACTTCATTGGCTGTAAAGCACAGTTGGGGTAAAAAGACTCTTCCTCAAGGTGGACTTCCTGATATAAGAAATCAACACCTGCCCATATATTGTATAGCGACCACAGAATCATTCAGACAAAACCTTGGTTAACCGTTTTTTATTCAAACATGCTCGGGAAGGTTCCGATGAACACATCCCCGATCAGAGGTTTTACAATTACAATTATACAGTTTTCCGAGGTGTGCGATCCTTCTACAAAACCACCGATTGGCCGACTGCTCAGACTGGCTCTGAGTCGTTCTTCTCCACCTGTCCATCTCCCATGGTGTCAACTTTGCTTCAGTTTCTCATGCCATGTTAATGAACTTTGTTTTCCAGGGTGGTGCCTCCTTATCCCTCTCCCAAGAACTCTAGTCAAAACTATAAGCAATACCATCCTGTTCCCATGCTGCTATAATCTATGTTCCCAAACATTTGTGTCCTTGTTCTGTACTGAATATGTAGGCTTTGATAAGTCTGTTCGAAGGTTAATCCAACGGATGGTTCATTAACCATCAGGCATTGCTGCTTCCCTCTTCTTAATCCAATGTAAGCGAGTGTATAAGCATGCTTTACATACATAAATAAATTTTACATAATCGGTCAATATTACAATCCCTACTGTAAGGCAGAGGAACTCCTGATTCCTCAGAACCTCCTAACACTGATAAACACCTTTTAATCTGGACCATTTTACGTGTCAGATCAATTCATTATCTTCAGTATCTCCATTCGTGACCATCGGTCTGTCTTCACTCTAGTGATCGTTTTTTTATCCCCTTACAAGCACTTTGAGACATTCGGTGGTCATGAAAGGTGCTATATAAATGTAAGTCTTTCTTTCTTTTTCATTTTATAAATGAACGGAGCCGTCTGTTTTAAAAGAAAAAGAAATGGCAAGCGCTGAAAATCTGAACTAAAAACAGAAATTGCTGGAAATACATATTGGGTCAGTCACTAATAAGAAAGGGAAAAGACATGTGAAGACATTTCTAGTATGTAACATAGAAACATAGAAAATAGGTGCAGGAGTAGGCCATTCGGCCCTTTGAGCCTGCACCACCATTCAATATGATCATGGCTGATCATGCACTTCAGTACCCCATTCCTGCTTTCTCTCCATACCTCTTGATCCCTTTAGCCATAAGAGCCACATCTAAATCCCTTTTGAATATATCTAATGAACTGGCCTCAACAACTTTCTGTGGTAGAGAATTCCACAGGTTCACCACTCTCTGGGTGAAGAAGTTTCTCCTCATCTCGGTCCTAAATGGCTGACCCCTTATCCTTAGACTGTGACCCCTGGTTCCGGACTTCCCCAACATCGGGAACAGTCTTCTTGCATCTAACCTGTCCAATCCCGTCAGAATTTTATATGTTTCTATGAGATCCCCTCTCATTCTTCTAAATTCTTTCATCAGACTGAAGGTTGAGAGATAAGCGGGCTGTTCAATAAGTTTACAAGAATAGGTAGAGAAAAAATGGGGGGCGGGGGGCGGAGGGGGGGTGGTGTGGGGGAGGTGAAGGAAAAGGGGAGATAACCTACAGCTATGCCAATTAGAGAGAGGGAGTTAATGTGTTAAATGACCTGCAAAAACAACTTGCATTAATATAGCACCTTTGAAGTTGTAAAACATCCCAAGGCGCTTCATAAGAGTTACACCGAATAAAATTTGACACCGAGCCATATAAGGAGATATCAAGACAGATGCCCAAAAGCTTGGCCAAAGAAGTAGGTTTTAAGGAGCATCTTAAAGGAGGAGAGAGGGTTCGAGAGGCGGGGCGGAATTCCCCCCAAAAGGCACGGTCACCAATGGTGGAGCGATTAAAATTGAGGATGCGTAAGAGGCCAAATGCTAACTGTTAAGTAGAAAACAGATGACATAAAAGACCAGGGAGATAATGCAGACATATGGGGCCCAAGTTTCCACATGATTTGCGCCTGATTTTGAGGAGCAACTGGTGGAGAACGGACTATCTTAGAAATCGCAATTCTCCACATTTTTTTTTCTGCAGTTCTAGTCAGTTAGAGCAGTTCCACTTTGGAACAGAATTTTTTCTTCAAAAGGGGACGTGTCCGGCCACTGACGCCTGATTTCAAAATTTCCACAGTGAAAACGTACTCCAAACTAACTTAGAATGGAGCAAGTGAAGATTTTTGTAGAACTGGAGAAACCTGTTCTACACATTAAAAAATCAGGCGCAGGTTACAAATTAGGCGTAGGGAGGGGGGGGGGGAAGGGAAGTCATTAAATTCTACAATAAATCCTTAGTTATACTTATACAAATATTATACAAATAAATCCAACCTGAATAAAAATTTATAAGCAAAGAAAAGATTAAATAAACCATGTTCCTACCTGTGTGAAAGTTCTTCAGGCAGGCCTTTAGGAAGCGGTTTGCCGTCGGGACCGAAGGCTGAACGGGCCGGGCCCGAGATTTCGGGCAGGGCCCGTCCTCAGCACCAGAGGTAGGTGGCGTTGGGTCGGGTCGGGGAGAGAGGTTCGGTTCGGGTCGGGGGGGGGGGGGGGAGAGAGGGGGGGGGGGGGAGAGAGAGAGGGGGTTGGGTGGAGAGAGATGGGGGGGGTGGAGAGAGAGGGGGGGGAAAGAGAGGGAGCGGCAGCGGCAGCGGCAGACGGGTCGAGTCGGGTCCGGTCGGGGGGTGGGGGGGGGGAAGCAGGAGCGGCAGACGGGTCGGGTCCGGTCCGGGGGGGGGGGGGGGGTGGGGGGAAGCAGGAGCGACAGGCGGGTCGAGTCGGGTCCGGTCCGGGGGCGGGGGGGGGGTGGGGGGAAGCAGGAGCGACAGGCGGGTAGAGTCGGGTCCGGTCCGGGGGGGGGGGGGGGGGTGGGGGGAAGCAGGAGCGGCAGCGGCAGATGGATCGGGTCCGGTCCGGTCCGGGGGGGGGGGGGGTGGGGGGAAGCAGGAGCGACAGGCGGGTAGAGTCGGGTCCGGTCCGGGGGGGGGGGGGGGGTGGGGGGAAGCAGGAGCGGCAGCGGCAGATGGATCGCGTCCGGTCCGGTCCGGGGTGGGGGGGGGGGTGCGGAAGCAGGAGCGGCAGCGGCAGATGGGTCGGGTCCGGTCCGGTCCGGGGGGGGGGGGGGGGGCGGGGGGGAAAGCAGGAGCTGGCCGTGGGAGATGAGCCTTATTCACGCAGCCCCAGTGAGGCCATTGGGCCAGGGCTAGGGGCTGCGTGCTTCGGGCCCCTCCCACACAGTTTCGGGCGCCTGGAGCTACTGCACTTGCGTGCCCACTGTAGCGCGCATGTGCAGAGGTGCCGGCACTGTTTTCAGCGCAGGGACCTGGCTCCGCCCCCTACAGCTCCTGCTGCGCCGCGCCGAGGGCCAGAGGACCTGCAGGGAGGTGGAGAATACGGAGGTTTTTTTTAGGCGCACTTTGTGGCGCGACAAACGGACGCCCAGCTCGGAGGGGCGCCCTTTTTTTATCGTGTGGAAACTTGGGCCCATGGAAAGGACAAGACAGTGTTCAGTAGGGAGGGGAGCGAAAGTGAAAAAGACATCAGAAAGGTCCATGTACACAAGAGCGTGAGCAATAAGAAGAATCTTTTTTAAAATTATGCAGATACAACTGAAATAAAATTTAAACTGAAAATGCAAACAAATCACAGTGGATCTGTCAATTGTGATAATAGGAAAAAGATAGGTTCACCTCAAGGGCCCAGATGCCCAACATTTACTTAGATATTGCATGGAAGGTTTAAACCAATGGTTGGATATGTATGTGTATAATGAAGGTAACACTTCATTAAAATGTTTGATCCCAATATGGTGTTGCTTTACATTTTTACCAATGAATCATCTGAAGGATATCTAAAAAGTAAATCCAATTTTAACACAAGCTTGTTTGCTAGTTAATAGTTTGTGAAAAGGAAGCAAGAATGTATATATTTGGGTTCTTGTTCCATTTGTTTGTGTAAGTAGTCCCTGGGCAAGACTTTCGGCACATCATCGCCCATTTAGCGTCCATATAAGCGCTGAGATTCAGGCTATTGCCCATATTTGCTGAAAAATGGAAACTAGCGCCTGATTATTGCCCATTTTTCGCCGGTGCAACTTTCGGCATACAGGAATGAGCTGCATCGCCCGGCCTATTTAAAACCTATATATATGACGTGCAAGGCCGAGAATACTGTTTACAATGGAAACTACCACCCGATTATCGTCGAGCGCTACTTGCGGCATTTTGCCCATAGTTCACCCAAATGATCGCTCGCCCAAAAAGATGCTCAAGAAAAGCTGCACTCACCTGACCATAACTCAGCACTACGGACGTCATTTTGTAACTTGGAGGATCTTTAATAAAAGGCTGCTCGAAGTGCTTGTCAAGAGAAACAATTTGTGAGTGATTTTAAGGGCCAATCACCGAATCACATTTGTATTTGTTGAGGACAAATTAAGAAGAGAGATTAAGAGAATTTATAGTGATTTAAAGTGAAGGGGCCTGTAATTTCTCAACCAGTATTGATGACTAATCACATGTTGCAGAATAGAGATGGGAGAAGGTTTATTGAAGAGCATTATGTGCCCAAAGAGGTGGCAGACTGCTCACGAAGAGGAGACGTTATATCCAATGCATTTACAGAGATAAGCGATCATACCTGGACTTGTTCAATAACACGTGCGTTAGAAGGCTGCAATTCTGAAAGGAGGTCATCAGTGAGATATGCCAGCTAATTAAGAGACATCTGCACTGCCCGTTGAGGTTAAGGTTAAGGAGGCACTTTCCTTCTATGCATCGGGCTCCTTTCAGGCCTCAGTTGGAAACATAGAAACATAGAAAATAAGTGCGGGAGTAGGCCATTCAGCCCTTCGAACCTGCACCGCCATTCAATAAGATCATGGCTGATCATTCCCTCAGTACCCCTTTCCCGCCTTTTCTCCATACCCCTTGACCCCCCTTAACCGTAAGGGCCATATCTAACTCCCTCTTGAATATATCCAACGAACTGACATCAACAACTCTCTGCGGTAGGGAATTCCACAGGTTAACAACTCTCTGAGTGAAGAAGTTTCTTCTCATCTCAGTCCTAAATGGCCTACCCCTTATCCTAAGACTATGTCCCCTGGTTCTGGACTTCCCCAACATCGGGAACATTTTTCCAGCATCTAACTTGTCCAGTCGGGTCAGAATCTTATATGTTTCTATGAGATCCCCTCTCATCCTTCTAAACTCCAGTGAATAAAGGCCCAGTTGATCCAAACGCTCCTCATATGACAGCCCAGCTATCCCTGGAATCAGTCTGGTGAACCTTCACTGCACTCCCTCAATAGCAAGAACATCCTTCCTCAGATTAGGAGACCAAAACTGAACACAATATTCCAGATGAGGCCTCACTAAGGCCCTGTACAACTGCATTAAGACCTCTCTGCTCCTATACTCAAATCCCCTAGCTATGAAGGCCAACATACCATTTGCCTTCTTTATCGCCTGCTGTACCTGCGTGCCCACTTTCAGCGACTGATGAACCATGACACCCAGGTCTCGTTGCACCTCCCCTTTTTCTAGTCTGCCGCCTTTCAGATAATATTCTGCCTTTGTGTTTTTGCCCCCAAAATGGATAACCTCACATTTATCCATATTATACTGCATCTGCCATGCATTTGCCCACTCACATAACCTGTCCAAGTCACCCTGCAGCCTCTTAGCGTCCTCCTCACAGCTCACACCACCACCCAGTTTGGTGTCATCCGCAAACTTGGAGATATTACACTCAATTCCTTCATCTAAATCGTTAATGTATATTGTAAAGAGCTGGGGTCCCTGCACGGAGCCCTGCGGCACTCCACTAGTCACTGCCTGCCATTCTGAAAAGGACCCATTTATCCCGACTCAAAGTCCAAATACACCACATCCACTGGTTCTCCCTTGTCCACTCTGCTAGTTACATCCTCAAAAAATTCCAGAAGATTCGTCAAGCATGATTTCCCTTTCATAAATCCATGCTGACTTGGTCCGATCCTGTCACTGCGTTCCAAATGCGCTGCTACTTCATCCTTAATGATTGATTCCAACATTTTCCCCACCACTGATGTCAGGCTAACCAGTCTATAATTACCCGTTTTCTCCCTCCTTTTTTAAAAAGTGGCGTTACATTAGCTACCCTCCAGTCCATAGGAACTGATCTAGAATCGATAGACTGTTGGAAAATGATCACCAATGCATCCACTATTTCTAGGGCGACTTCCTTAAGTACTCTGGGATGCAGACTATCAGGCCCCAGGGATTTATCGGCCTTCAATCCCATCAATTTCTCTATCTCAATTTCCCACCTAATAAGGATATCCTTCAGTTCCTCATTCTCACTAGACACACTGTCCCCTAGTACATTCAGAAGGTTATTTGTATCTTCCTTCGTGAAGACAGAACCGAAGTATTGGTTCAACTGGTCTGCCATTTCTTTGCTCCCCATTAGAAATTCACCTGAATCCGATTGCAAGGGACCTAAGTTTGTCTTTTCTAATCTTTTTCTCTTCACATATCTATAGAAGTCAGTTTTTATGTTCCCTGCAAGCTTCCTCTTGTACTCTATTTTCCCCCTCTTAATTAAACCCTTAGTTCTCCTGAATTCTAAATTTCTCCCAGTCCTCAGGTTTGTTGCTTTTTCTAGCCAATTTATATGCCTCTTCCTTGGCTTTAACACTATCCTTAATTTCCCTTGTTAGCCATGGTTGAGTCACCTTCCCAGTTTGTTTTTACTCCAGACGGGGATGTACAATTGCTGAAGTTCATCCATGTGATCTTTAAATGTTTGCCATTGCTTATTCCGCCGTCAACCCTTTAAGTATCCTTTGCCAGTCTATTCTAGCCAATTCACGCCTCATACAGTCAAAGTTACCTTTCCTTAATTTCAGGACCATAGTTTCCGAATTAACTTTGTCACTCATAGAAACATAGAAACATAGAAAATAGGTGCAGGAGTAGGCCATTCGGCCCTTCGAGCCTGCACCGTCATTCAATGAGTTCATGGCTGAACATGCAACCTCAGTACCCCATTCCTGCTTTCTCGCATATCCCTTGATCCCCCTAGTAGTAAGGACGACATCTAACTCCTTTTTGAATATATTTAGTGAATTGGCCTCAACAACTTTCTGTGGTAGAGAATTCCACAGGTTCACCACTCTCTGGGTGAAGAAGTTTCTCCTCATCTCGGTCCTAAATGGCTTACCCCTTATCCTTGGACTGTTACCCCTGGTTCTGGACTTCCTCAACATTGGGAACATTCTTCCTGCATCTAACCTGTCTAAACCCGTCAGAATTTTAAACGTTTCTATGAGATCCCCTCTCATTCTTCTGAACTCCAGTGAATACAAGCCCAGTTGATCCAGTCTTTCTTGATATGTCAGTCTCGCCATCCCGGGAATCAGTCTGGTGAACCTTCGCTGCACTCCCTCAATAGCAAGAATGTCCTTCCTCAAGTTAGGAGACCAAAACTGTACACAATACTCCAGGTGTGGCCTCCCTGCCCCTGTACTTAAATCCCCTCGCTATGAAGGCCAACATGCCATTTGCTTTCTTAACCGCCTGCTGTACCTGCATGCCAACCTTCAATGACTGATGTACCATGACACCCAGGTCTCGTTGCACCTCCCCTTTTCCTAATCTGTCACCATTCAGATAATAGTCTGTCTCTCTGTTTTTACCACCAAAGTGGATAACCTCACATTTATCCACAATATACTTCATCTGCCATGCATTTGCCCACTCACCTAACCTATCCAAGTCACTCTGCAACCTCATAGCATCCTCCTCACAGCTCACACTGCCACCCAACTTAGTGTCATCCGCAAATTTGGAGATACTACATTTAATCCCCTCGTCTAAATCATTAATGTACAGAACCTTGCGGTACCCCACTAATCACTGCCTGCCATTCTGAAAAGTATCCATTTACTCCTACTCTTTGCTTCCTGTCTGCCAACCAGTTCTCAATCCACGTCAGCACACTACCCCCAATCCCATGTGCTTTAACTTTGCACATTAATCTCTTGTGTGGGGCCTTGTCGAAAGCCTTCTGAAAGTCCAAATACACCACATCAACTGGTTCCCCCTTGTCCACTCTACTGGAAACATCCTCAAAAAATTCCAGAAGATTTGTCAAGCATGATTTCCCTTTCACAAATCCATGCTGACTTGGACCTATCATGTCACCTCTTTCCAAATACGCTGCTATGACATCCTTAATAATTGATTCCATCATTTTACCCACTACCGATGTCAGGCTGACCGGTCTATAATTCCCTGTTTTCTCTTTCCCTCCTTTTTTAAAAAGTGGGGTTACATTGGCTACCCTCCACTCATGATCCAGAGGAACTGATCCAGAGTCTATGGAATGTTGGAAAATGACTGTCAATGCATCCGCTATTTCCAAGGCCACCTTCTTAAGTACTCTTGGATGCAGTCCATCAAGCCCTGGGGATTTATCGGCCTTCAATCCCATCAATTTCCCCAACACAATTTCCCGACTAATAAGGATTTCCCTCAGTTCCTCCTTCTTACTGAACCGTCTGACCCCTTTTATATCCGGAAGGTTGTTTGTGTCCTCCTTAGTGAATACCGAACGAAAGTACTTGTTCAATTGGTCTGCCATTTCTTTGTTCCCAGTTATGACTTCCCCTAATTCTGACTGCAGGGACCTATGTTTGTCTTTATTAACCTTTTTCTCTCCATCTTAATAAGAAATTCTACCATATTATGGTCACTCTTCCCCAAGGGGCCTCGCACAACAAGATTGCTAATTAGTCCCTTCTCATTACACATCACCCAGTCTAGGATGGCCAGCTCCTTGGTTGGTTCCTCGACATATTGGTCTCGAAAACCATCCCTAATACACTCCAGGAAATCCTCCTCCACCGCATTGCTACCAGTTAGGTTAGCCCAATCAATAAGTAGATTAAAGTCGCCCATGATTACTGCTGTACCTTTATTGCACACATCCCTTATTTCTTGTTTGATGCTGTCCCCAACCTCCCTACTACTATTTGGTGGTCTGTACACAACTCCCACTAGCATTTTCTGCCCTTTGGAATTCCACAGCTCCGCCCATACCGATTCCACATCATCCAGGCTAATGTCCTTCCTTACAATTGCATTGATTTCCTCTTTAACCAGCAACGCCACCCCGCCCCCTTTTCCTTTCTGTCTATCCTTCCTAAATGCTGAATACCCTTGAATGTTGAGTTTCCAGCCTTGATCACCCTGGAGCCATGTCTCCGTGATGCCAATCACATCGTACCCATTAACTGCTATCTGCGCAGTTGGTGACATTTGCGGTATCTCTCAGCACGCCACACATTGTTGCATTCGACAGGTGACTGAAGCCCTTTATGCATGCAGTATGGACTTTATAACCTTTCTATGACCAGGGAGGCACAGAGTGAGAAGGCTTTGGGTTCTCGCGAATAGCAAACATCCCCAATGTGCAGGGAGCAATAGATTGTACGCACATCGCCCTGAGAGCCGCTTTGCAGGATGCAGAGGTGTTTCGGAACTGAAAGGGATTCCACTCCCTGAATGTGCAGTTTGTTGTCGACCACAAGCAAATAATCATGGCAGTAAATGCAAATTTTCCAGAGAGCATCTGTGATGCGCACATCTTGCATGAGAGCATTGTCTCTGACCTGTTTAAGAGTTAGCCACAAGGTCATGGTTAGATGCTGGCTCATGACCCCCCCCTGTGTAAGCCCCAGACAGAAGCCAAAAAGCGCTCTAACGAAAGCCATGTAGCCACACGCAATATCATCAAAAAGACAATTGGATTTCTGAAGCAGCGCTTCAGATGCTTGGACTACTCAGGAGGCAACCTACAATACCACCCTGAGCAAGTCGCTGAGTTCATTGTGGTGTGCTGCATGTTGCATAACTTAGCTATCAGGAGAGGACATGAATTGCCAGTTGGGACTGCCAGTCCACCTCAGGAGAGAGGGGAGGTGGAAAAGGAGGATGAGGAGGAGGACGAGGAGGAGGATGAGGACCTCTGGGAGGACAATCAGCCTGGCGATGAACCCATGCCCCCCCGCCCACCCACCCCCCACCACTGGAAAAGACTCGTGGTAGTTACGCAGCTGCAAAACTCTTGCGCCAGCAGCTCATAAATGAACGTTTTGCGCGAAGTTACGTTGGTGACAGTTACAGTTGCGTTACGTTTCATCCTTGCCTGGCCTGGCCATGGCCATTGTTTGCAACCCTTGTATTGATGTTTTACCTTATGTTATTAGAAGACACTTCACAACAGTTGTAAACTTAAATAAAATGTTTTAATATTTTAACATCTACCGTAACTTTTTTTAAACAAACGTAGATAACACCGCCCCCCCCCCCACAACCCTCAACAGTGAACAACATTTTTAACAGAACAACATAACCAGAACACCCTCCCACCATCCCCAACAGTCAACATTGAACAATTTAAAAAAATAACAACAAAAACAATCATATATGCGCCCCCCTCTCTACCTGTGGCTACGCTTCCCTCCTCTACCTTGCCCCCCCCCCCTCGCGTTTCCCACGTAATCCCCAAATAATGGGACCAAGATGTCTTGCAGCAGAGCACATCAAGGGCTGCTGCTGTGTGTGTGGGGGTGAGTGGGGGGGGGGGGGGGTGGTGGGGTGGGGTGGGGGTGGTGACGTCAGCAGAATGACCTCAGTGGATCGAGGAGAAGATGTTTGCGAAGAAACGTCTTCTGAGTCAGAAGGAAGTTCTTTCACCTGACTCGTATCTGTCGTGCTGGTTGGTGGTACGGCACCTTGGGGTGCAGTGCCGTATCCCGAAACTATCGCAAGGCATCGACAGAGTCGGTCGATCGCCCCATTGCTGCAACCATCTGCCCCATGCCCTCCGATATTCTGGCAGATAGTACGGCAATGTTGCCGGTCAACCCACCAACCACCTGGAGGAGCTCGAGACCTATGTCGATGCTCACCCTTGACTGTGACACCATGTCCTCATTGACATCTGCCCTTTGTAGCGCGTGCCTACATCGCCGACCCAACCTCTGCGAGGTCGGCGTGGGCACTGGACGACTTGGAGTGGCCTGCTGCGAGCCGCTACTTCACCTGTTGAGGATGAGGTGGCCGCAGGTACCACAGAGGACACATCAGGCTCAGAATCATTCTCCTCCTCCTCAGTTTGCTGTTCATCACCTGTGGTGATGACAGCCTGCAGTGGTACAGATGTTGGCACAGGGGCCTCCCGTTGCGCCTGCGGAGTCTGGAAAACATAATTGAGGTTATTAGAAGAAACGGGGAGACATGAGAATGCTTGTGCTGCACAGAGCAACACTACTGCAATAAATGTGAACGAGAGACGTTACATATGATTAACAAGATTACAGAAGCGTACAGAAACTGCATGCATAATATTACATCATTCATATATTATAATCAAATGCCATTAAATTACTTTCAATTACCACTGGTTTACCACTGCTTTACACGTTACTCACATGGCGCACAACGGGATCTGCACCACCACAGGTGGCAAAACGATTATGGGTGCCCACTAATGCTGCGGCACAGTCATAGGGTGAAGATCAGCAGGCCTTCCTCCGATCTGCCTCTGCTCCACATTATTCTTAGAAATCTTCTTCTGCAAACGTGACAAGAGCATGGCATAAGCTAATAAGGTACTAATACGGAAACAAAACATATTTTAATCAGCAATTAGTCACCCCATATGCTATTCATCGTTAACGTTATATGCTAATATGGTTTGTATCCAATGGATGCATGGTTATAACATCTACATTCAAAGAAAATATTTAATAAGATTGTGTTTTGCTTGACATCAAACATCTCGCCTACAATCTCCAAAAAAGGCCCCATCCATGGGCCGTGCCATTCTGCGCCTGAAGTGAGTTAGGCAGTTTATTTGAATCGATGGAGGTCCCCCAGGGGAGGGGGAATCAGGACCGCTGTTGAGCTCGGCAATGACTGTAATGGGAGGGGGCACCGTGTCCATGGGCTGTGCTTGGAGACCTCTGTGTGGCTGGAGCTAATGTCCCAAAGTGTCCCAGGGCACACAGTGAGCCAGGGCGGCTCTCCCCTAGTCTAGGCTGGGGGTCACTGTGTGACTGACAGCAGCCGGAGAGACTCGCACAGTCTGGGTAAAGCTGACCGGACCCCGTCAGTGCTCAGTCGTGCCCCATCCACCAAAGTAACCAAAAAGGAAATGGTGACCAAGTTAAAGAGTTGCTCACAGCACACAAGCAGCGATATAATTTAATAATTCTCATTCTGAACTAAAGTGGTAGAAATGCCAAATATTTACAGTCTGTCTGTTTCCAGTCATTCCTTTGGCCACAATTTTCTGTCAAAGTCTTTAAATAAAAATTAATACTGTTGATTACATTTAAGGCATCTCAGCAACATTAGACTTAAAGGGCGCACGGTCCGACCCCAGTCCAAATCTTAGCAGGGATGCTACCCAAGATTACTCAGCTTAATTACAATCTGGCAGATTTACATTCTAATTAATGAGTCAGTGCATCATTACAATTTAAAATGTAATAATTGAATACTTACTCTTGCCAATGCAACCAGACTGTTCCATCGCTTGCGGCACTGGCCTGCCTCACACCTATCGTGGGCCACCGATGATATGTGGGTGGCGATATCGCCCCATATTTTTTGATAAATGCAGGGGGGAGGTATCACATACCCACCGATTTTCCACCATTAACTAATGCCTCATTAGCCTCATCAGAAAATGCTTTCGCCCTCCTTCTCCCTGAAAGCTCCTGCATACTATCTGCCGATTCTTCATTCGACATCTTCCTTACTTCTCTCTCTCCTTCCATTTGCCTTCTGAGCACGCGCAGATGGCCCCGGACCACGTGAATCGCGGGAAAATGTATTTGCTGAAAAATAACGCACGTGCGCAGAACGGCCTTTGCTTTTCCCACTACCTCAGGCCTTCTCAACACAATGTTGTGACCACCTTGGGTGTCAAGTGAATAATCACATGGTTTCTGAGGGACCTTTCTACTCATCATTAAACAACCTTCCTAAAATAACTACACAGATCCTGTATAAATCTATACCTACAATAGTTCACCTGTAGATGGAGCAGTCTGCTGTATTTAGTGAGTATTGTTTGCCAAAATTATACACAATATACATAGGAGCAGCAGTCGGTCATTCAGATCCACGAGCCCATCCGTCATTTAATTAAATTATGGCTGATCTGTACCTCAACTCCATTTACCCGCCTTTGTTCCATATGTATTGATACCCTTACTTAACAAAAAGTATCAATCTCAGCTGTGACGATTTTAATCGACCCAGTGTCCACGGCTTTTTAGTAGGGAGCCTTCCAGATTTCCACGAAGCTTTGCATGGAAAAGTGCTTCCTAACTTCACTTCTAGATGGACTAGCTATAATTTTAAGATTGTGCCCCCTGTTTTGGTTTCCCCCAATAGAAAATAGTTGCCCTGGATCTACCCCATCAAATTCCTTTATCATTTTAAACCCTTCAATTAGATCACCCCTCAACCTTCTAAACTCAATGGAATACAAACCAAGTTTATACAATTTATCCTCAATTTAACTTTTGATCATTCTGGTGAATCTATGCTGTGCTCCCTCTGAGGCCAATTTATTTTTCCTGAGGTTCAGTCCCAAATACTGAATGCAGAACTCCAGATGGTGTCTGACAAAGTCTCTGTACAACTGATGCATTACTTCCGCACTTTTCTATTCCAAACCCTTGAGATGTACACTTACATTCAGTATTTTGAAAGTGCTTTTACATTTTTCTTTAAAGATAGTGCCCTGCTCAGAACAGTGACCTCCAGGTACTGCACTACCCCTTTCAACACCAGTTTTGGCAGGTGTCAGTCTTTGTACCGGTGCTGTGCTCCATTGTGTCGTAGAGGTCTGACTCACCGGGCCGGATTTTTGGCTTTCGACTTTTTTCGGTGAAAACGTTAGCGATACTTGAAACTTACCGTTTTCACTGCACTACTGTTTTTAGGCCGAACTTTCGGATTTTACGTTTGGTAAGGGGGGGCATTGCACGAGGATTTGCAGCGCAAAAACACAAGTTTCGGCAAATTTAGTCTGGGGCCGGGAGCGCTGAGAGAGAGGCCTTGGGGGGGGCGGGGAAATTCCAAAAAAACATTCACAAGACATCGGAATTGCTCAGAAATTCCGATGTCCCGGGTCCGTACGAAGTTTCTACAGACACGGGAAGGCATCGGAAAAGCCGGTTTTCAGCGCGCATTGCGCATGCACTGAAAACCGGCTTTTCCGATCCGTCAGAGCTTGACAGATCATCTGCAGATCGGGAGCGAGGACATTTGCATGGGCAAGATTGCAATATTTACCTGGCAAATGTCCTCAAAACTCTTGCACCTGATAGAAGCAGGCGCATCGCCTACTGTTACAGTCGTAAGAGTTTAAAAACATATCAAAAACATGATTAAAATAAATTTAAGAAAAAAACATTTATGTTAAAACCCTGCCCACTCAGGTAATATTATTTTAAACCCAAACTCTAACTTTTTAAAAAAAGACAATTTTTTTTTCTTTCAAACACATTTATAACAACTTTAATTTCTATTAGTGTATTTATGGGAGGTGTTTTTTAAATGTTTTATGTAGTGTTTGTGCATTTTTTCTCATTCATAGTAATAGGTGATTCATAACTTACGAATCTCCTAATTCTATGAATGAGAAAATACTTACCTGTGATTGGGTGTCCAGGCCCACTTGACTCCTACGGACGTCCCTATGAGCACGCGCTGCGATGCGCAGGGAGTGAAGGCCTCAGGACCGGGATCTCGAACGAGCGCAGCAGCTTCAGATAAGTGCGCATTTTTTTCCCTTTTTTCAGTGGTTTGCTCGCAGGAAGACAGCGAGAGGAATTTCTGGCCATTAAAAACTTGAACTTACCTTTTTTGCCTCTTGGTATTCTCAGCATGGCGTACGGGTCGGTAGAGTGCTGAAAGTCCGACGGTAATGCAATCCGCAGCGTTGCATGTTGGCGAACCTCTCCCCGGCGGAGCTTGGAAGCTCCGAGGATCCCACCCAGGCTTTGCGACCGGGTTATCGCCGCGGAGAGTCAAATCACGGCGAAAAGCCGGTCACAAACTTCTCAAAAATCTGGCCCTTAGAGTGCTAATGTAGGAACTCGCTCTACACATTTAAAATGCACATTGCCAAAGTAAATGTGCTGGATTTGTAATCTGGTGGCTGAGAAGACCTTCTCTAAAAAAATTGGGTCCATTCCCCAGTACAAAAATCCATGGATGGGGAGGTGGGGGAGCACAAAAAAATCGTAATTGAACTGGGAAGTTCCTGTCATAACCCTGTCACTTGGGACCAGTAACAGCCTCTTCCAATCCAGCCTGTCATGTTTGTAACTACAATGTAACACCACTGTATTACTGTATACACTCAACTTAGATGCACACCTTGACCACAGGGGGTGAACTTGTGAGAGACACTCCTTACCTGACCACACAGGTATATAAAGGGAGATCCCACGCAAGGTCATCAATTCTGGAGTCCTGTAATAAAGAGTTGAGGTCACAGAGTGGCCTTGTTCCTGGAATGTGCCTCGTGTGGTTTCATGCTGTAAAGTAAGGACTTTACACAGCCTGTATTGTCAGCTTCTAGGAGGACCTGCACTATAATGCCAAGTTGTTCTTGGCCTTCTACACTTCCCCATACCATTCAGCTGGCACTGGAGTTTACCAACTGAGGTGCTTCTGCTTTACATGTTGGCTTTTGCCAGTTACTTTGGTCTTTCTTTGATTTGCTGGTTTGCTACTTTATCTGTCCAGCTCGTCCCGAGTAAACGAGGCGGAGAATCTACACTGTTACATTCCATCTTGAAGAGTTTGTAAAATCAAAACTATTTGCTGGTAAATGGACTGGAGGACAGTCTGAGGGAGGGGGTATAATTGCTTTACGTGTCAGGCCAATTCGTCAACATTGCACCAAAGGATTCACCCGTTTTTGTTCCATGATCTCTGCATTAGAAATGTGATACCATTGAACCGAACCTAATGGGCTACTTGAAAACTACCCATCTTTTAAAACTTTTCATGGTGAACTTACTCATGTAAAATGTGATAAATATGATATATCTAGAAAGCAATTACAATGGACATTAGCATTGTCTTAACTTTAATGCCATTGGTACTAAATTTATCAAATTAGAGGAAACATATATATGCTGATAGATCAGAGCAACAGCAATTACAGCAGTATTTCATTTATAGAAATGACCTAAAGGTTGTAGGTTCAAGTCCCACTCCAGGGACTTGAGCACGTAAATCTAGACTGACACTCCAGTACAGTACTGCAGTTAGAGGTGCCATCTTTTGGATGAGACATTAAACCGAGGCCCCATCTACCCTCTCAGGTTGACTTGAAAAATCCCATGGCACTCATTCGAAGAGGAGCAGGGAAGTTATCCCTGGTGTCCTGGACAATAGTTAACCCTCAATCAACAAAGCAAAAACAGATTATCTGGTCATTCATCATCATCATCATAGGCAGTCCCTCGGAATCGAGGAAGACTCGCTTCCACTCCCAAAGTGAGTTCTCTGGTGGCTGAACAGTCCAATAAGAGAGCCACAGACTCTGTCACAGGTGGGACAGATATTCGTCGAGGGAAGGAGTGGGTGGGGCTGGTTTGCCGCACGTTCCTTCCGCTGTCTGCGCCTGACCTCTCCACGCTCGCAACGTTGAGACTCGAAGAACTCAACGCTCTCCCGGATGCACTTTCTCCACCTCGGGTGGTCTCCGGCCAGGGTCTCCCAGGTGTCAGTGGTGATGTCGCACTTTATCAGGGAGGCTTTGAGGGTGTCCTTGTAACTTTTCCGCTGCCCACCTTTAGCTCGTTTACCATGAAGGAGCTCCGCATAAAGCATTTGCTTAGGGAGTCTCGTATCTGGCATGCGTACTATGCGGCCTGCCCAGCGAAGCTGATCGAGTGTGGTCAGTGCTTCAATACTGGTGATGTTAGCCTGGATGACGACACTGATATTGGTGCGCCTGTCCTCCTAGGGGATCCGGAGGATCTTGCGGAGACATCATTGGTGATATATCTCCAGCGACTTGAGGTGCCTTCTATACATCGTCCATGCCTCTGATCCATACAGGAGGGCGGGTATTACTACAGCCCTGTAGACCATGAGCTTGGTGGTAGATTTGAGGGCCTGGTCTTCAAACACTCTTTTCCTCAGACGGCCGAAGGCTGCACTAGCACACTGGAGGCGATGTTGAGTCTCCGCATTGATGTCTGTCTTTGTTGATAAGAGGCTCCCGAGATATGGGAAATGGTCCACATTGTCGAGGGCCGCGCCGTGAATCTTGATGGTTGGAGGGCAGTGCTGTGCGGCGGGACAGTCATTATCACATTGCTGTTTGTGGGAGCTTGCTGTGTGCAAGTTGACTGACGTGTTTCCCACATTACAACAGTGGCTACACTCCAAAAGTACTTCATTGGCTATAAAGCGCTTTTAGATGTCCAGTGGTCGTGAAAGGCGCTATATAAATGCAAGTCTTTCTTTTTTTCTTTAAGACTGGTTGCCTCAAGTGTTTTCTTTACTAGTCTGGAAAAAAACTTTTGATATGGTATAACACTGTCAGCATTGGACGGGTTTTTTGGATAACGTTTGATGCAGTAATGGTGAATGTTGATATAATTGCAAATGTATTTACCCTCCTGAGTTGTACTGAGATTTAGTTCCACAGGTGCTGTCAGTCTTTTAGTGCCTCATCTGAGTGACCATTCCTCATTTCTGAGCTTTGATGGCGATTATCGATCGGCTAATTCTTGTGGGCAGCAAAAAAGCCCACTTCCCTCATCACTCAGCATTCATACGCACACTTTATACCAGAAATCACTGAATGGTAACACAGGCAGGTATTCTGGTTAATCCTTCCCCAGCTCACAGCACTATGGCCAATTGTAATGTCCGTAATGCCAACTCAGTGAGATCAGTTAACTCAGCGCAGATCAGGAATGCAACTTTTCTGATGTGCACCCAGTACCAACCCATGTGGAGCCTTCACCTCCCTCATAGACTTCTTTCAGAAAATCTATACAGTAAAAATGGTACCCCAGCATTTGAAGAAGTTACATAAAGAAGCCAGCTGTACCAATTTCAAATACTGAGATGGGGAGGGGCCGAAATTCGGTAACGCCCCATTTGGGGGCGGTCACCGAGGCGAGGCGAAGCCGGACTTCCTGCGCCCAGCGTGGAAGTCCCACAAGCACCCCCCCCTCCACCCCCACCCCATCGAGAGGAAGTGGAGCATAATGTTGGGCGCTCCATTTCCACTCAGGGGTGGGACCGGCCTGCTAAGTGCAGAATTTTCCAGTTCTATGCGGAGCGCCGCGTAGCACTGAGTGGGACCACAGGGCCCTCCCCTTCCATTAAAGGGGAGGGCACGCTGCAGACTCTGCATCAGGGAGATAGGGCCACCACTTAAAAGCCGGAGAGCAGCACGCCTTGGCAGCAGCCAGGCACAGAAGCGGAGTGCTGGGCTGCAACATCGCGGCACAGACCCCACGAGTTCATCAATGCAAGGCTGCGATCGGTAAGTTACCACGCACCTACCCTTTAATTTTTTTTGCCCCGCGAGCGGAGTGCGGTCCGGTTTGCAAACCGCGAAGCTGGCGTGGGCATTGTCCGGCGCAGCCTCACGGGGCGCTACTGAATTTCCGCTCCGGGGTGAAATTGGGCCGCTGCGCACGGCGATGATGTCATCATTGCTGGCCCAGTGGCCTGGGGCGCTAGCGGCAGGAACAGGGCGCTGCAGTTTGCGCCTCCGCTAACTCCCGCGGCATGTTGGGGGAGGGGCTAGTGGCCCCACGCCCCGGGTGAGAAATCATTTGCGACCCGTTAGTTTCTGCGGGGGACGCTAACGGGAGGCGCAACTGATGCAATTTTCTCCCCCAGGGTGTAAGATGCTGCTGGAAAGAAGAAAGAAAGAACTTGCATTTATATAGCACCTTTCACAACCACTGGACATCCCAAAGCGCTCTACAGCCAATGAAGTACTTTTTCAAGTATAGTCACTGTTGTGAAGTAGGAAACGTGGCAGCCAATTTGCACACAGCAAGCTCCCAGAAATAGTAATGTGACCAGATAATCTGTTTCAGCGATGTTGATTCAAAATTCTCATCCTTATTTTCAAACCCCTCCACGGCCTCGCCCCTCCCTATCTCTGTAATCTCCTCCAGTCCCACAACCCCCAAGATGTCTGCGCTCCTCTAATTCTGCCCTCCTGAGCATCCCTGATTATAATTGCTCAATCATTATTGGCTGTGCCTTGTGTTGCCTAGGCCCCAAGCTCTGGAACTCCCTGCCTTAATCTCTCCGGCTTTTGGTCACCTGAGCTAATTTATACTTATGCGGCTCGGTATCAAATTTTTATTGCATAATACTTCTGTGTAGCGCCTTGGGACGTTTCACTACGTTAAAGGCGCTATATAAATACAAATTGTTATTATTGTTGTTGAGGGATAAATATTGGGCGAGGACACTTTAATGATTAATACACAAGCAGCTTTCTTGTGAAATGCAAGTGCCGCACTTTCTCATTTTAAGTTATGTTAAGATTAAGAAATAATGATTAACCTCCACTTTTTCCCCAAAGTATTATGGTACAGAAATTTAAACCAAAACATCCCCCATCTGTTTAAAATTCATAATATTGTGCAAAACGCAGAAGGCAATTTGTAATTCAATTAATTTGGTGTTTTTTAAACTGTTTTACCACCGGCATCCAGCAGGGTTAGTAGTTGAGCTTATTATCACAAAACATTTGCTGAAATACATTGACATCTGTGCTTGGACTGTTCTGCTTCTTTTAAAGAAAGACTTGGAATTATATAGCGCCTTTCACAACCACCGGACTTCCCAAAGCGCTTTACAGCCAATGAAGTACTTTTTGAAGTGTAATCACTGTTGCAATGTAGGAAACGCAGCAGCCAATTTGTACACAGCAAGCTCCAACAAACAGCAATGTGATAATGACCAGATAATCTGTTTTTGTTATGTTGATTCAGAATTCTCATCCTTATTTTCAAATCCCTCCCACCAGGCCACCAGGAATAACTCCCCTGCTCTTCTTCAAAATAATGCCATGGGATCTTTTATGTCCACTGGAGAGAGCAGACTGGGCTTCGGTTTAACGTCTCATCCGAAAGAAGACACCTTCGACAGTGCAGCGCTCCCTCAGCACTGCACTGGATTGTCAATCTAGATTTTTGTGCTCAAGTCCCTGGAGTGGGACTTGAACTCACTACCTTCTAACTCAGAGGCAATAGTGCTACCCATTGAGCCACAGCTGACACATGTCATTTTGTATAATGTTTTGAATAATTACAAAGAATCTGCCATGCCATTGGAATTGAAGGTTGTATATGAAATTCTAAATATACCGCTTTCAATTTCCAGGGATGATCACTGCAACACTAGGAAACTGGAGATGAAACCCGCTTTACTGACATCAGCACTAGCTCTGGACAGAAGTTTTAGCTGGGCTATGTGTGAGAGGGAGGAAAATTGCCCAGAAGTCCACTTTTGTTTCCACTCAGGCATGCCCTCCAATAGGTAAACTACAGTATTTGTGAAGTGCTGCTCTTCTAATAAGGGGAGAGTGAAATAGGAGAACTTCAAAGTTGGAAATCAGTACTGACTGTGTGTGAACTGTAGCCAATAATAGATAACTTGCATTTATAAAACCCCTCAACATAAAAAAGTGTCCCAAAGCACTTCACAGAGGTGTACTCAGACAATAATGGACATCAAGCCTAAGAAGGTGATATTAGGGATGGATGGCCAAGATCTTGGACAGAGAGTTGGGTGTAGAGTAGGAGAGGGAGATGGAGAAGAAGAGACATTTAGGAAGGCAATTCCAGAGCCTAAACAGAAGGTATAGCAGCCAATGATGGGGCAAATGGGAAGACGGAATGCACAAGAGCCCAGAGTCAGAAGAAGAAAATGAACAACAACTTGCATTTATATAGCGCCTTTAACGTAGTACAACATCCAAAGGCGTTTCACAGGAATGTTATCAAACAAAACTTCACATAGATGATAATAGGATCGATGACTAAAAGTTTGCTCAAAGAGGTCATTTTGACAGGAGAAGAGTGAGGCGGAGAGCTTTAGGAAGTGAATTGCAGAGCTTAGGGCCTAGGCAGCTTAAAGTCAGCCACCAATGGTGCAGCCATTAAAATCAGAGGTGTGCAAGAGGTCAGAATTGGAGGAGCGCAGAGATCTTGGAGAGTTGTAGGGCTGGAGGAGGTTACAAAAATAAGAAGGATTGAGGTAGGTCTTTTCCTGTTTGTTGTTTTTGTATGGTCATATGGTGCCACCAAGGGGCAGCATTTAGATGAGGAAGGGGGGTAGCTAACAACAGATGCTCGGGGGGGGCTCGAGAGGTAACAGTGCAGGAGCGGGAAGAGAAACAATTGCTGGAGATGCGATGCCTTTGATCAGATAGGTAAGAATGGACCCAAGCAGTCCCACTGAGCTGGACAACGGAGGAAAGGTGTTGGAGAATGGCCTGGTTAACTGTGGTAAAGATTAGTGCAGGGGTGGGGGGGGGAATAATGCCCCACAGTGACAGAGAATGTCATTTGTAATTTTGCTTGGGCCATTTTGGTGCTGTGACAGGATGGAAATCTGTCAAACATGGAGTTGTGGAAAACATTATCACAGATTTATGGAGATAGCTTAAAAAAATTGAGAGAGTCGAATTTTTGTACACATTAACTTGAGAAATGTCAGGATTGGTGAATGGAGACCTCCTCCACTTTTAAATATAGAATTACTGTCAAGAACTGCCAGACTAAGTATATCTATGGGATAAAGGTTATTTACACCGCTGTAACAATTCCTTGATCTCAATCTCCGTAGAGCATCAGTGTAGAATATCCATTTCTCCTCCACTAGCAATTGTTGTAACTCCTTGATTGAAATTGGCCAGTTAATGTGGAATTATGGGCAATTTAGTGTTGTGGATTTCTGGCCAAGAAACTGGATTGAGATTGTCCAATGCAATTTCTCTCAAGAACATCAGAAAACAAAGATTTCAAATAATTTCAACATTTAAAAACCTGTGAAATAAAGCAAGTTTAATTTTAGACCCTTTAAAATATGTCAATTTGTTTTTCAAAAAGTTAATTTTTTGTTTTAATTAATTCAATTCCATTTTGATTCATTTTACATATGTGATGCTTTTAAATTTATTTTAAGTGATTGTGTATTTTTTTGGGTATTCCCATTGTGATTCCGTATACACGAAACTCACCACAAGTATGAATGGGAATACCTCTATGTGGATTGGTTGGGTTGGCCCACGTGATCCCAGGGACGCTTGCGAAACGCCTGTGCCCCTGGGATACATGGGCCTCTACACAGGCCTACGCGCAGAGGCCCAGGACTGCAGGTCTCCAAACCTCCTGGACCACCAGGTAAGTTCATAGATATTTTTCGGTTGGAGGCATCCTCCGGCGGGAAGCCTCCGACCGCAATTTCTGGGCCATTGTACAGGAAGCCCCATCATGAACCCACCTCACCCATTTAATTACCTGCGGCAAATTCTACATAAATTCTCCCTGACCCCAAAGTTAATCAAGCTAAAATCCACAATATTCATCCGTCCACTCCTAAGCCCCTTATAGTTGATAGATGGGAAAGACATTAATGGCACCTGTCTGGGGTTGAATTCATGCTAAGATCCCAGTGAAAGAATGCTGTTAAAACCTGCTGTGCTACACTGTCTCCTTTTACGGAGTTGATTTTTAAATCACCAGGTAAAACATTGGCAAGTAGCTCCAGTGATGCAATCAAAAGCTGCTCGGAACTGACCAGAGTGAGCAAGAATAGGTACATTCGTCATCAAGGATGCCTGTAGCTCAGCAACACTCCCACAACTTTTCATGTCTCTGCAGCATATACACACATACATACATACTGTTATATTCTCAACAGAACAAGAGTAGTTTAAAGAAAAAACTTGAACAAATGTAATTCAGTCACAAACAAAGTCTGTAGAAGCTCCACAAACAGTTAAGACTGTACAAAGTGTTTGAAAGGATTCCAGGACGGAATTTTGAAATTGACCACCAGATACTCTTCAGCAGAGGCAAGAACGGCCTCACATGACTCGTGGGGAAGTCTGAAACACCTGCTATTGACATTGTGAAAACAGTTTGAAAAATAATGATACAACAAGTGCCCTGGCTGGGTCTGACTGGCCTGTAGACTTCATGTATTATGAGTGACTGAAATTGGTTGTAGCTAATATTTGAATGATAAAAATGGTAATACATTAGGTAACTTTAACTATAGATTTGAAACTAAATATGCCTCGCTTTATATACAACATATTTACATTACAAAAATATTGAAAGTAATATTTAAATACAATAATTTCTAAATTACTTCCATTAATATTAATATTAAATCCATCTAACATCAAATAATATAATTCATAAAAACAATCACTTTTGCCATCTACTTTGATTATCTGAAGACTTTTTCTTTCGAGTTTTGTCCTATAAAATGACTCATTTTCCTCCAATAGTATACAACTATTTGTATACAACTTCATCAGATTTTAACTCTGAAATATTTTTATTTTAATCGTGAGAAAGTTCTTTACAGCTCACTTATATGAGCTACACAATTTTCCTCGTGTAATTTTTTTTGTTGTTGCAATAACCCAATGAGTATCTCCAATCTATTTTTTTTTAAATTGTGTGTCTCAATGATTTCTTTTCTTTCCACCTTAACTGTTTGCTTGAATCCGCAGCGTCACAGTTTCTTGACTCCTACAGTTTATCTTACTGGATCTTCTATTAGCTTTATTCTTGATATAATCTTGTTTTGCCTTCCCTGACCATTTTTGTTTTGTCTCTTAAGTTATTTAACACAGAATTATATCGGATATACGGAACAGAAACCGGCCATTCGGCCTAACCAGTCCATGCCGGCGTTTATGCTCGACTCGAGCTTCCTCCCGTCTTTCCTCATCTAACTCAGCATAACCCTTTATTCCCTTCTCCCTCATATGCTTGTCTAGCCTCCCTTTAAATGCATCTATACTATTCGCTTCAACCACTCCCTGTGGTAGCGAGTTCCACATTCTCACCACTCTCTGGGTAAAGAAGTTTCTTCTGAATTCCCTGCTGGATTTCTTGATGACTATCTTATATTAATGGCCTCTAGTTATACTCTTCCCATATTCTGCTCATTTTATCTCTTCAATCTGTTCAATTCTGTGCCCCTTCTCCAGCTGGATTTCTTCAGCTCTCCAAACTGCCAATTCTCATCCTTCTATAATTTTCCCTCCACATTCCAGAATATTATTTCAATGTCAGCATTGCAATTACAAATGTTAGGCTTTTAAACTGACTGGCTTGTAAGTTACAACTATTTGTATACAACTTCATCAGATTTTAACTCTGAAATATTTTAATTTTAGTCGTGAGAAAGTTATTTTCGGCTCACTTATATGACCTACACAATTTTCCTCATGTAATTTTTTTGTTGTTGCAATAACCCAGTGAGTATCTCCAATCTATTTCCACGTGAAACCAACTCACATACACACACAACCGACACAAATTCCAAGTCAAGGCAGATATTTTTCTTCATTCCTATTTGCTTTTCCTTCCTTTGACACGCATTTGTAATTAAAAGTGGGAACAATCTGTTGAAAACCTTATGTTGCTATTTATTTTTGTTTTCAGCGCAATGTGCCATAATCAGCCAAACCAGTGCAAAAGATTCAGGAATTTTAAGTGCAAATTACGTTCAGTGCAAATCGAGTTCCTGCTGTGGATGCTCAGGTCATTAAGTATATTCAAGACAGAGGACGATAAATTTTAGGGAATTAAGGGATATGGGGATAGTGCAGGAAGGTGGAGTTGAGGTAGAAGATCAGCCTTGATCTCATTAAATGGCGGAGCAGGCTCGAGGAGCTGAATGGTCTACTCCTGCTCCTATTTCTTATGTTGTAATCTTTTGCACTACTTTAAAAAACATTACGCTCATTTATTTTAAAATTTACCAAGAAACTGACTACACCGAAGAACCTAGTAAATTGTTCTGTACAGTTTTTTAAAGTCATTTTCAGTTATTTTAAATTGGGTTACTAGACACTGATTAAAATGTTTTATTTTTTGTGATAAACCCATTTTCAGCTGTATTAATCAAACTGCACTAAGTTACTCCTGTTAAATATATCAAGAAATATTTTTTAAAGCAACTTTAAAACAAAGAATTACATTCTAAAACGCTGCTTGATTATGCAGGTTCATGGCAGATTTTACATTCGGTGATATGCAAATGAGTTTTGATCAGAAACATCAGAAAAGAGCTTATCAAAACTTTGGGAGCAATTTGCACCTGGATCGCCGAATGAGCCCAAAGGAGAATCTCTACCCCCATTTTCCGTTCATTTCTGGAAACACGAGTTTCCAACTTGCATGGCAGAAACTGCCAGTGAGATCACATGGTCTCGAGAAGCGATATCCACTGGCCCTCAGTATGGTACCAGCAAATCACTCGATTCTGTGCATGATGTTGCCCCATCTAACTCAGTATCTTTTACAACCTGTAAACTGACTAATTAAAAGATCTTGGTGGCCCTCTGCTTGTTCTTACTCAAGCTCTTGATCCATATATTTCAGCTTGCACAAAAAAATTAACTTGCAGCCCAGCTAAAATATTTCGATTCTTATCAAGATTCTTCATATGTACAATATTTTTTATGTGGAATTAAAAGGCAATCAAAATCTACAAATTGTTCAAATGAATTAACAATATTACAACTGTCAGTATTTTGAATGAATTTTGTATTTTTGAATTTCTGGAGTATTGGTGCGAAAACAAAAGGATCATGCAATTCCCCGCAAACAACATCAGGGGGAGGCACTGGGCTGCTCATTCACCAGAAAGAAAGGGACAACCAGAGGCAAATTTAGCCCATTTGACTCTAGAATACTTTATAACGACTGGCATAAGATTAGCATCAATATGGTTCTTGAAACATGATGCCTATCTAACTTTTTGGCCAGGGCATAGAGTGCTATGATCTTTATACTTTTGTTGGGTACTATTAGATTAAAATCTTTGTCTCCAATTTCAATTTTCTCCCCAATCCCATTCGATCAAGAAAAGCTCTCCTAGAATACAGTGAAATAAAATCTCCTAAGCCGCTAAGACAATTCACCCCTATATCCCACTATATTCTCCTAAAACTAAAATTCATGCCATAAAAGCATAAATTCAACAATTTAGAAAAGGATTACAAACTTACTATTAAAATTATCCATTATACCAGTTGCTTCAACCATTTTCCTCCCTGCATCCCCCCATTTACACACGTGGAACGCACCTTGTTGGCCTTTATTAACATTCCTCACCTGGTGTACTCTCATTCCCCTTAAATAGAGACATAGAACATAGAAACATAGAAAATAGGTGCAGGAGTAGGCCATTCGGTCCTTCGAGCCTGCACCACCATTCAAAATGATCATGGCTGATCATGCATTTCAGTACCCCATTCCTGCTTTCTCTCCATACCCTTTGATCCCTTTAGCTGTGAGGGCCACATCAAAATCCCTTTTGAATATATCCAACGAACTGGCCCCAACAACTTTCTGTGGTAGAGAATTCCACATGCCCACAACCCTCTGAGTGAAGAAGTTTCTCCTCATCTCGGTCCTAAATGGCTTACCCCTTATCCTTAGATTGTGACCCCTGGTTCTGGACTTCCCCAACATCGAGAACATTCTTCCTGCATCTAACCTGTCCAATCCCGTCAGAATTTTATATGTTTCTATGAGATTCCCCTCTCATTCTTCTAAATTCCATTGAATACAAGCCTAGTCGATCCAGTCTTTTTTCACATGTCAGTCCTGTCATCCCGGGAATCAGTCTGGTGAACCTTCGCTGCACTCGCTCAATAGCAAGAATGTCCTTCCTCAGATTAGGAGACCAAAACTGTACACAATATTCAAGGTGTGGCCTAACCAAGGCCCTGTACAGCTGTAGTAAGACCTCCCTGCTCATCATTACTGAGCCTGCCCAGCTGAAGCCTGGTGTTCATAGAATCAGAGGTTTATAGCACAGAAGGAGGCCATTTTGGCCCATCATGTCCATACCGGCCAACAAGAGGCTATCCAGCCTAATCCCACTTTCCAGCTCTAGGTCTATAACCCTGCAGGTTACGACACTTCAAGTGCACATCCAAGTACTTTTTAAATGTGGTGAGGGTTTCTGCCTCTACTACCCTTTCAGGCAGTGAGTCCCAGACCCCCACAACACTCTGTGTGAAGACATTTCCCCTCAAATCCCGTCTAAACCTTCTCCCAACTATTTTAAATTTATGCCTCCTGGTTGTTGACCCCTCTGCCAAGGGAAATAGGTCCTTTCTATCCACTATATCTTGGTCCCTCATAATTTCATACATCTCAGTGAGGGCTCCCATCATCCTCCTCTGTTCCAAGGAAAACAATTCCAGCCTATCCAATCTGTTCTCATAGCTAAGATTCTCCACTCCTGGCAACATCCTTGTAAATCTCCTCTGTACCCTCTCCAGTGCAATCATGTCCTTCCTGTAATGCGGTGACCAGAACTGCATGCAGTACTCCAGCTGTGGCCTAACCAGTGTTTTATACCATTCAAGCATAACCCCCTTACTCTTGTATATTATTCCTCAGCTAATAAAGGCAAGCATTCTGTATACCTTCTGAACCATCTTATCCACCTGGCCTGCTACTTTCAGGGATCTGTGGACATCTACTCCAAGGTTCCTTTGTTCCTCTACACATCTCAGTGTCCTACCATTTAATGTGCATTCCCTTTCCTTGTTAGCCCTCCCCAAATGCATTACCTCACACTTCTCTGGATTGAATTCCATTTGCCCATCTGACCAGTTGATTGATATCTTTCTGCAGTCCGCAGCTTTCTTCTTCATTATCAACCACACAGCCAATTTTAGTATCATCTGAAAACATCTTAATTATACCCCCTATATTCAGTAGATCATTGATGTATATCACAAAAAACAAGGGAACTAGTACTAAGCCCTGCGGAACCCCACTGGAAACATCCTTCCAGTCACAAGAACACCCATCAACCATTACTCTTTGTTTCCTGCCTCAGTCAATTTTGGATCCAACTTGCCACTTTGCCCTGGATCCCACGGGCTTTTACTTTCGTGACCAATCTGCCATGTAGGACCTTATACATTACATCATACGCACTGCCTTCATCGACCCTCCTGGTTATCTCCTTGAAAAATTCAATCAAGTTCATCAAACATGACCTTCCCTTAATAAATTCATGCTGACTGTCCTTGATTAATCCATGTCTTTCTAAGTGAAGATTTATCTTGTCCTTCAGGAATTTTTCCAATAATTTTCCCACTAAGGTTAGGCTGACTGGCCTGTAATTACTTGGTCTATCCCTTTCTCCCTTCTTAAACAAAGGTACAACATTAGCAGTCCTCCAGTCCTCTGGCACCACACCTGAAGCCAGAGAGGATTGGAAAATGATGGTCAAAGCCTCTGCTATTTCCTCTTTTGCTTCGCTTAACAGCCTGGGATACATTTCATCCGGGCTTGGGGACTTATCCACTTTCAAAGCTGCTAAGCGCTTTAATACCTCCTTTCTCACTATGTTTATTTCATCTAGTAGTTCACACTCCTCCTCCTCAATAGCAATGTCTGCGTCGCCCCTCTCTTTTGTGAAGAGCCATACAGCTGCACTACAACTCCCATTAGCCACTATATAACCCAAACTCATCCCAACACATGCGGAAATAGTGCAAATGTACTTTAAAGCCAGTTCAACACAAGAAAGCTGCAATTTCCAGATGCTTTTGCACAGCTCCAGACATACCCCCTCACTCCGTCCCATCCTTCAACAGTCAGCTGTGTCTCTGGGTCAGAAGGTTATGAGTTCAAGTCCCATTCCAGAGACTTGAGCACACAAATCTAGGTCGACACTCTAGTGCAGTGCTGAGGGAGTGCTGCACTGTCGGAGGAGCCATCTTTCGGATGAGACGTTAAACCGAGGCTCTGTCTGCTCTCTTAGGTGGATGGAAAAGATCCCATGACACTATTTCGAAGAAGAGTAGGGAAGTTATTCCTGATGTCCTGGCCAATATTTGTCCTGCAATCAACATAACAAAAAACAGATTATCTGGTCATTATCACATTGCTGTTTGTGGGAGCTTGCTGTGCGCAAATTGGCTGCTGTGTTTCCCACATTACAACAGTGACTACACTGCAAAAAGTACTTCATTGGCTGTAAAGTGCTTTCAGACATCTGGTGGTCGTGAACATTTGCTATATAAATGCAAGTCTGTCTGTCTTTCTTTCTTTCCCATACTTTGTTACCCCTTCCCAGCCTCAGCCCCAATTTGGCTGCCTTGTGCTCCCAAACTTATTCTCCCAATTTACTGGTCCCTGTCAATCACCATGTAATCTCTGTTCCCATCACACTCGCTGCCAACATAAGATATCTTCCTGCTGCTCCCTCTCAACTGCCGGCCTCCAACTATTACTGTCTCAGTTCAGCTCTAGGCTGGACCATGCTTCAGCCTTGGATTTTGCACTCTCCCAGTCCAATGCTCTCCCTGAACCTCACCACTTGCTCCCTTCTCTCTGTTGAAAAAAATATAATGAGTATATTGAATGCTGCAATTAAAAAAACTCAGCTTTAATTATAATTTACACTTTTAAGTGGCAAATACATCATTTAAAAATGTAAACACAGATTAAGTACAAAGATGCATATCATTTAAATATACTTTAAAGCAATAGAAAGAATGATGAAAGAAGGAGAATTATACAGAGTAGAAAAATAAACTGAGGATTACAAGCCAAATATTAGGGAAAAATAAATATGGGCCCTGAATTTGCGGTTAGCGGCGAAAAAAAGGCGTTCACCGCTGGCCCCGAAGAAAACTGCCCACAGATATCTTGTGATCTCTATGGTGAGAAGTTTGCCTTTTTCAACGTTCAAGTGATTTCAGCGCTCTGTAGTGGGAATTCCCTAGTGCGATACTGCTGTGATGGCAACAAACTGTCTAAGCAGCCAATCACATTGCAGAATTCTCAGACTGGAAACCAGGAAATAAGAAGCTGCTTTTACACAGATGTTTAAAAATGTTACAGAGAGAGCAAAGCAAAGACTGGGGCTCTCAGATGGGGATAAGGTAGAAACTGAAATATCATGAACAAACTTAAAAAAATTATATATCTATATAGTATAGATGCATTCACGGGGAGGCTGGATAAGCAGAAGGAAGGAGGTAGGTAGGTAGGAAGGAAGGAAGGAAGGAAGGAAGGATCGATCATCTGATAGATAGATAGATGTTATGCTAATTGAGTTAGACGAGGAAAGACGTTGGAGGCTGAAGTGGAGCATAAACGCAACATGGACTGGTTAGGGTGAATGGCTTGTTTCTGCACTGCATATTTTATGTAATTCTATGGTTTATTTGAATCCAGTAAAGATCCTTTATAGCAAATGGTTTATACTTAGGATAATAGTTTAAGCAATGTAATCCCGCCTTCAAGATAACTTTAGTCAGCATTAAAGTTTCTAAAATTATATTCCTGCATTCTGTATTGGATCATAATAAAACATTTGCCAACATCTTCTTAAATGTCATAATTTTCTGTATTTTAAATACTATTCCAAATGTAGTACCATTGTAAATCATTAATCATTTAAGCACACTTCTGAAGTGAAACAAATTTAGAACAATCTACAATATTTAAATCGTGTAACATCTGCTCAAATGATTTTCTCCACAGTTACACTTGAGTTTTGGCATCACTTTAGTCTTCACTGGAGCTCCATCTACAGCACAAAATGGATCCAAATCTAGGAAGCTAACTGCTCTTAAAAAGAGTCAGGAATGTGACTGTGGAGAGCATATAAACATAAATGTGGCACATGCTCTTTTCTGAGCATCACAATCTAAATGGGTAATGAAGCCACGATCAGATCCTTATTTTGGTCATTAACCTATTGATACAGACTTAGAATTTATCTCATAACATTGTACCATTACTCATTAATTAGAAATTCTCCAGTACACAACCAAAATAAGCAGAATTATCGTTCTTTTTCAAAGTGATGGAGCATGGCCACTTCTTCCTTTTTAATTTGCTTTTGTGTCTGATTTTTAAGTTGCAATAGTTTTTCTGTGGTTCTCCCTCCACAATAAATTAACACTACTTATTAATTAAAGGTGGTTACAAATGCAAATCTTTTTGCTCAACTAATTCTCTACCAATGTTAATTCTCCCTGCACTCCAAAAGTAGTTTATTGGCTGTGAAGCGCTTTGAGACATCCAGTGATCGTGAAAGGAGCTATATAAATGCAAGTCTTTCTTTTTTTCTCATTCACATTAAATATCCTACATTACAACAGTGGCTACACTTGAAAAGTACTTCATTGGCTGTAAAGCGCTTTGAGACATCTGATGGTCATGAAAGGCACTATGTAATTTCAAGTCTTTTAAAAGAGCGATTGAAAAGAAAACACCCAATTTTCAATCTGCATTAACAATATGGGTAATACTTGAGTAAGTCTCTCAGACATAAATTCTACAGATTAAAGACTACTATGGCAGACAATTACTCTACACAATCATGAATGTATAAACCATGTTTTACATATGAAACGTCAATATCTATCTTTGATAAACTCAACAAACAAATGAAAGAATGTTTTTCTTGTTCATGCAAAGCAGGAATTGCCAGTATGTCAAGTGAAGTGCAGCCAAGTGTTTGGGATGCAGACCCCTTAAACTTCCTCAGGCAAATTATGTTCATCTAGCATGAAGCACAGTGCTGCTCCACAATGTCACTAGAAAATAACAAGATTGACAAGAATCTGAACAAGGACTTCTGTTTCCAGTCTACTGCCCTATCCACTGAATGAACATCTTAATGGTTTGTAAGAAAAAATAACTTGCTGACGAGAACAGCAGACTGAAACGACATCAATCAGATATATTTACATATTGATAGTTTGCCACCTGATTATGTTTTAATATACTGCAAATATTTTCTGCATACAATTTGAATGCAATGCTTGACTGAACCTCAGCATCATTCTGGTTTAAAAAGTACAAGCCATTTCATTCAGGTGTATGGGTCACAACATTTTTTATCTACTGAGGAAATACTTGATATTACATAAATATCATCTTTGCTCCGAAAGCTCAGGGGTAAATTTTGCCCACCTACTGATTATTTTGGTGCATTTTCTTTTTATGGCAGATAAGAACAGGTAAGAAAGAAAGAGTTCCATTTATATAGCGCCTTTCACTACTGCAGAACATCCCAAAGTGCTTTACAGCCAATGAAATACTTTTGACGTGTAGTCACTGTTGTAATGTAGGATACGCAGCAGCAAGGTCCCACAAACAGCAACGTGATAATGACCAGATAACCTGTGATGTTGATTGAACCCATGACCTTCTGACTCAGAGGCGAGAATGCTGCTACTGAGGCACAGCTGACAATGTCCAACTGTTGATGCTTAGGGAGCTTTCTTTTGGCATTGTCACCTTAGAAAGGAGGAGGATGTCAATCCAGCAGAAAATGAGGCCAGGAGCAACAATTCCCCCTCCTACCACCTGGAAAAAATTGTTTGAATGTAGCATTGAATTCTTAACCACCCACCCATCAAAGATATAACTCCAGTGTCTGCGAGAGAATGGTCTTTGAAAAAGAAAGGACAATCTCTAGTTGACCTTATCTCTATTGGTATTTTAAAAGTTAAGCAAAGGACATAGATTTTACAGTCTCTTAAAACATGCCTCTGGATAGCTCAAAGCTCATAGGAACAAGAGTAGGCCATTCAGCCCTTTGAGCCTGCTCCAACAGTTAATTAGATCATGGCTGATCTGTACCTCAACGCCATTTAACCACCTTTGCTGCATATCCCTTAATATCCTTGCCTAACAAAAATCTTGAAAACTCCAACTGGGGGAAAGAATGACAGATTTCTACTCCCACTGCATGAAAAAATGCTTTCTGTTTTCACTCCTGAATGCTCTGGCTCTAATTTTAAGATTTTGTTGCCTCATTTTTGCTTCTCACTAAAGGAAATAGTTTCTCTGTATCTTCCCTATTGCATCCTTATAACATTCTAAACACCTCGATCAGATTACCCCTCAATTTTCTATACTCAAGGGTATTCACGTACAATGAATTGGTTTTATGTGCAGTATCCATGGTTATCTGGGTAGGCACTACAATCATTTGTGCACAGCAAAGTCTTGCAAGCAACAAACAAATCTACTGTTGGTGGTGTTGGTTGAGGGGGGAAAAAAAAAAGAGAGGAGTGGGCATCCCACCCTTACAGAATTCTTGTTGAGTTTTCATTTTACATCATTTCCTTTCTTCAATAAATCCTCTCTCCGATTTAAGAGTGCTGCCAAGAGAATGGGTGGATTTCGGTAGGGATGTTACAGAAATTGTTCAGTACCTTTCTATCTCCATCTCCAGAGCTGTGATCAAAACTACACTGATCACTCCTCACACTGCGCTCTCAAGTTCACTGCTGCCACCACCCCCCAAAATGTTCAAAATTAATGAATTACAGTTATAGCAGATATAATCTGCTGGGTAAATTAGACCAAGAGTATTTGCCCAAAGCAAACATAATGGGCCTGAAATTCCAGTCAGAGGCTTCTTTCGGACAGACACCTCCGACCCGAGAATTTTTCCTCAATTACCTGGTGGTCCCAGAGGCGCCTGTGATTCCGGTGGGGAGGCCTTCTCTTCCCGTGCTTGGAAGTGCGCTCCCGTCCTCGAGGTTCGAACGCAGAAGGTGCAGTCACATGTGACTGTTCAACCAATCAGGTACGGTATTCTCATTAATAGCTATGGGAACTCCGTATCTCTGAGTTCTTATTGCTATTAATGAGAAAAAAAAACAAACACACTAAACACAACATAAAAAATAAAAACCACACCTCACATAATGAAAATTAATTGAAATTAAAGTTAATAAATGTGTTAGAAAAAAAATATTTTTCAAAAAAGTTCTGTAATTAGGGTTTAAAATAAACTTACCGTAGTGGGCAGGGTTTTTAACATAAAAATGTGTTTTTAAATGTTATTTTTATATGTTTTATAACTCTTAAGCTGGTAAAAGTAGGCTATGCGCCTACTTTTTACCAGGCCCAAGAGTTTTAAGGACTTTCGCTGGGCAAGAGATGGGCAAATACCGCAATCTTGCCCATGCGAATGTCCTTGCTGCCGAGATGTGTACGATCTGTCAAGCCTGAACTTGACAAATCGGAAAAGCTGGTTTTTGGCGCATGCGCATTGCGTGCCGAAACCGGCTTTTGCGATACCTTCCCGGGTCCGTACACACTCCGCACGGACCCGGGGAGGCTGGAATTTCAGGCCCATTAACTGGTGTACAATATTTTCCCCATTTCTATCGAAGAGGCATTGAGACGCTGAGCCCCTACCACTGTTCCAGCTGAGATCAGTTAATTCATCATGGACCAACAGAATCTGTGACCTCCTGGTCTATACAGCTCAGTCACTCACTACTTTAATCAGCTGAGCCATGAGAAGCTTTGTTGAAGCACAGCAACAAAGTTTGCACCCGTGTTAACATGTTTGGTACCTCGTGAATGTCCAAGTTTATCAACCTGCTTACAATTGGTGAGCTGGATTAGATTAGGTGGTGCATATGAACTAATACACCTGCCTATGTTCTGTAGCAAGTTAGGATCCTGCCTAATATGGCTCTCCAGACCTTTCAAAAAACCTGATTCTGCACCCTCTTTGACCTGACCCAAGTCTTCAGGCCTCCTAAACTGAATGAAATCTCTATATATTTTAAGACATGCTAACTCTCCTGGCCTTCTTTTCCTGACCTGACCTTCAGGACCTCCTGCATTATATCAGTGTAGTGTTATTGGGTAAAACTCATTTTCAGTTGTCTAACGTGGTCAGCCTGAGCTTCTTTGATTTGCATAATCCAATATTCTACTTTAACCAACTGGACCCAACCTATGTTTTTTCCCTTTTTTTTGAAAATTGAGTTCACCTCCTTCTGCTTTCCCTGCATCCTGCTACTGCAGATATTACACTTGCTTTTGTTCTTATGTAAACTAACATTTTAATGATGCCCATTACTACTCAATTTATTCCTTCCACATGTTCTATAATGGCAGTTAAGCACACATTGCCTTCAACACTTGCTACAACTGCAGCTTCTCGCTTCCAATGCTACTATACACCCAAGACTTCATTCAGCTTTGTATGATTCATGTAACTCACACGTGCGAATTAGATAGCCACTTAGTAAGTTACTTTTCTGTAACTCCACCATTTAGTTAGGTCCTGGCTGATTTGTATCTTAATTCCATTTACCCACCTTGGTTTCATACCCCTTAATACACTTGCCTAACAAAAATCTATCAATCTCAGTTTTGAAATTTTCAATTGAAGTGCTACATTGTGTTAATTGTACCACATTTGTAAGCGTGTAGCCAGGATTATCATTCACCTAATCTTGATAACTGGCAGGGTGGGGGAGGGGGGGGACAGTGCTGTGTGGCAGGGTCAGATTGGTGGAGGATCTTTCTCTTACAGATGTTTAGCATAAGGCCCATGCTTTCGTACGCCTCGGTGAAGATCAGCACTGTTCCCAGTCATCAAGATCCACAGCGCGGCCCTCGACAATGTGGACCACTTCCCATACCTCGGAAGCCTATTATCAGCAAGGGCAGACATTGACGACGAGGTCCATCACTGCCTCCATTGTGCCAGCGCAGCCTTCGGCCGCCTGAGGAAGAGAGTGTTCGAAGATCAGGCCCTCAAATCTGGCACCAAGCTCCTGGTCTATTGGGCTGTAGTGATACCCGCCCTCCAGGATGGCTCAGAGATGTGGACCATATACAGTAGGCGCCTCAAATCGCTGGAGAAATACCACCAATGATGTCTCCTCAAGATCCTGAAAATCCCCTGGGAGGACAGACGCACCAACGTTAGTGTCCTCGATCAGGCCAACATCCCCAGCATCGAAGCACTGACCACACTCAACCAGCTCCATTGGGCGGGCCACATTGTTCGCATGCCTGACACAAGACTCCCAAAGCAAGCGCTCTACTCGGAACTCCTACACGGCAAGCAAGCCCCAGGTGGGCAGACGAAACGTTTCAGGGACACCTTCAAAGCCTCCTTGATAAAATGAAACATCCCCACCGACACCTGGGAATCCTTGTCCAAAGTGGAGGAAGAGCATCCGGGAGGGCGCTGAGCACCTCGAGTCTCGTCACTGAGTGTATGCGCAGGCAGCGGCAGGAGCGTGCAGCAAACCAGGCTCCCCATCTACCCTTTCCTGCAACCACTGTCTGTCCCACCTGTGACAGTGACTGTAATTCCCGTATTGGACTGTACAGTCACCTAAGAATTCATTTTTAGAGTGGAAGCAAGTCTTTCTTGATTTCGAAGGACTGCCTATGATCACCTAGTCTAATGATCTACTGTTCAATGCAAAACATTATAGATCTCAGGCTGTAGGAATTGAACTGCATCTTGTTGAGGCAGAGTTAAGGCATTTATACATGGCATTCCCATAGTCCAGGTCAAGGAAAAATGCTTTGAGTGCGCTTCTTCTCTGCGCCTATGCATAACAGTGCAGCTGCTCTCAACCTAGGTGGACTTAGAAACATAGAAACATAGAAAATCGGTGCAGGAGTAGGCCATTCGACCCTTCGAGCCTGCACCACCATTCAATATGATCATGACTGATCATGCAACTTTAGTACCCCATTCCTGCTTTCTCTCCATACCCCTTGATCCCTTTAGCTGTAAGGGGCACATCTAACTCCCTTTTGAATATATCTAATGAACTGGCCTCAACAACTTTCTATGGTAGAGAATTCCACAGGTTCACAATTCTCTGAATGAAAAGTTCCTCCTCATCTCGGTCCTAAATGGCTTACCCCGTATCCTTAGTCTGTGACCCGTGGTTCTGGACTTCCCCAACATCGGGAACATTCTACCTGCATCTAACCTGTCCAATCCCATCAGAATTTTATATGTTTCCATGAGATCCCCTCTCATTCTTCTAAATTCCAGTGAATATAAGCCTAGTCGATCCAATCTTTCTTCATATGTCAGTCCTGCCATGCTGAGAATCAGTCTGGTGAACCTTCGTTGCACTCGCTCAATAGCAAGAATGTCCTTCCTCAGATTCCTCCATATGAGAAGAGACTGGATCAACTGGGCCTTTATACACTGGAGTTTAGAAGGATGAGAGGGGATCTCATAGAAACATATAAGATTCTGACAGGACTGGACAGGCTACATGCGGGAAGAATGTTCCCGATGTTGGGGAAGTCCAGAACCAGGGGACACAGTCTTGGGATAAGGGGTAGGCCATTTAGGACTGAGATGAGGAGAAACTTCTTCACTCAGAGAGTTGTTAACCTGTGGAATTCCCTGCCGCAGAGAGTTGTTGATGCCAGTTCATTGGATATATTCAAGATGGAGTTAGATATGGCTCTTACGGCAAAAGGGTCAAGGGGTATGGAGAGAAAGCGGGAAAGGGTTACTGAGGGAATGATCAGCCATGATCTTATTGAATGGTGGAGCACACTCGAAGGGCCGAATGGCCTACTTCTGCACCTAGTTTCTATGTTTCTATGTTTCCATAAGCCTTTACAAGGGTTCATTCTGACCGCAATGTCCTTTGTACCATGCTAGCCCGTCATTGCAGAGTAGGACCTGGAATGCAGGGAGCTCACAACAAGTAACCTTCAATACCCTGTCCCGGTCCACCTCCCCAAGCAGTAATCATGCCTGATAGCCCACCACAGAGCTGGGTCACTTCAAGTACTTCCCTGTGGAAGTGGATCGCTCGGGACGTTTGTGTCCAGGAGACCAGAAGTAGTGAATATCCTCTGCATTAGCAACTTGTTTTTCACAACGTGGTTTGGTTTGACCATCAGAGGAACCCGTCTACTCGTGGGCATACTGCTCACTTTCCACACTGAGAATGAGGGGCAGTCATCAGTTAGGCTCAACTGTTGAGGATTTGTCTCCAGTTGAGCCTTCTTGACGATTATCACTCGGCCAGTAATGTTTCCACAGTTCTCCTTTGTCGCAGCATCTGAACGAGAGATGGTGATCTTGGGGGCACAGTGTTCTCCAGGCATTTGTGTTACAGCCATCAGGCTCTCCAGGTAATGCTTCGACATATGGTGGGGGCCATGTTCACGATGAACGGGCTTCAAGGCCAGTGGCCATGGATGAGTTCACTTGGCATTTCAGCTGGCTCAGGGTCTGAATGGTATAATAGGACATTGTACACTTTCAGACTCGGTGTGGGGTAAGTCAGCATGTTACAAACAGACAGTAGTTTGGTATTTCTACAGTGTGGGACTCCCTCCTGGGTCCCTCTGTCACATTAACGTGTTGCTTCCCATTGGTGCTTGAACGACAGGGTGAGACTCCTGCTGCCACATTTGGCCGGGATGGACAATACGACAGTTTATACACTCAGCTGCTCTGTGGTTCACCCTGACAAGTGGATGGTCCACGCTGATGTAGTCCAGAATATCTTCAAGAATTTGGGGGTTACCAGATCGATCGACTTGCTCGTATCACCGGACAATCACCAACCTGCTTGAGGACCTCAGGCAGTCAGGATGGAGGCTGGACAGTCCTTTGTTCTTTAGTTTCTAGATTCGTTGCCCAGGGCTGCCTGATCTCCAGGATGCTACAGAAAATTGCAGCAGAGGGTGGTTTTGGTTAACCCTTTACTTGCCTCACAGACCGTGCTTCTCTTACACCCTGGTGTTGAATATTGCCAGTCTGACTTCAGAAGTCCACAGGAGTCATTTGAAGATTAAAGCCAAGCCTACTTTTTTTTTTAGGGAATCTTTACACAAGTACATAAGAAATAGAAGCAGGAGTAGGCCGCCTGGTCCCTCGCGCCTGCTCCGCCATTTAATAAGATCATGGCTGATCTGATCATGGACTCAGAGGAAGGGGTAGAGGTAGGAATGAGAAGCGGGGCTGGGTGGGGGGGTGCGTGGGAGGCGGTGGAGGGTTGGTTTTTACAGATATATTTATGATTTCAGACAAATGATCGGTTTAAATATTTATTATTTAACATAACCTTGTTGCGCAGTGGCTCAGATAGCTGCACCATTACACACTGGTGATTCCTTAACATCAAAAGATATAATTACACATAACTTCAATCAACTTAAACTGTCACCAACGTGATGCCCACCATTGATGTGTGACCTGCACACCCAGCAGTGTGTCAGCCTTGTAAATACCACCAATGTTCCTTCAGGCAAAGTGCTCATTTATGAGCTCCTGTCATAAGAATCTTGCAGCTATGATGCCACTACGGGCCCTTTCCTGTGGTCTACAGGGGGGCAGGGGCATGGCATCCACCTCCTCGTCCTCCTCTTCCTCTCTCTCCTGAGATGGCTCTTCATACCCTTCTGGTAATTCTTGCCCCCTCCTGATAGCCAAGTTGTGCAGCATGGAGCACACCACCACAAATTGAGCTACCTGCTCAGGGTGGTATTGGAGCTCGCCTCCTGAGTGGTTCAGGCATCTAAAGCGCTGCTTAAGCACACAAATGGTTTTCTCCACGATATTGCGAGTGGCTCTGTGGCTCTCGTTGTATCGCTTTTCCGCTTTGGTGTAGGTGTCACGCAGGGGGGGGCGTCATCAGCCAGGTGGTGAGGCCATAATCCTTTGTCACCAAGCATCCAGCATTGACCTTGTGGCTGATTGTTAAACAAGTCAGATACAGCGCTCTCACACAGGATGTGAGCATCATGTATGCTGCCCGGAAATTTATCATTCACTGCCATAACAATTTGCTGGTGGTCAACAACGAGATTGCACATTCAGGGAGTGGACTCCCTTGCGATTCCTGAAAACCTCTGCATCCTGAAAATGTGCCCGCATCACGATGTGCATACAGTCTATTGCTCCTTGCACCTTGAGGAAGTTAGCAATTCGGTAGAATCCTAAAGCCCTCTCAGTCTGAGCCTCCCTGCATGCGTACAGGGCTTCAGTGACCTGTCTAATGCAGCAATGTGTGGCATGCTGAGACATACCGCAAATGTTGCCAGCCGAGGCCTGAAAAGAACCCGACGCATAGAACAACAGTGCCGCGGTGACTTTGACCTCGACAGACAGTGCAGCCCTGATGGTGCTGGCAGGCTGCAGATCTTTCCTGATGAGCTGGCATATCTCACTGATAATCTCTTTGTGGAAGCGCAGACTCCGAAGGCAGGTGGTATCGGGCAAGTCGAGGTAAGAATGCTTCTCCCTGTCGTTGCGGGGGTTGTAATGTCTGGTCCTCCTCATCAGTCTGTCACGTCTTACATTGGGCACACGATGCTGTCGAGCGTACCTTCTGCCATCTCGAGTCTGCTGCAGGTAATTGGTCATCAAGAGAGGGTGAGAAAGGACAGGCCTCATTCCAATAGCTATCTGTTTTCCACTGATTGGTCACAAAGATTGAATGTCCCCATTAAGACACCTATTAAATTCCAATCGTCCACAGTATGATAAATGTTTGTTCAGATGTTCACATCACCTCCAAAAACCTCCAGAGTACATCCGAGCTCCCCCGAGGTTGAAGCAGAGCAGCCTTTTAAATGATGCGACATGTGATTTAGTACATGGCGTCCATACCGCTGTGAGTAGTTCCGGTTAGTTTCACTTTTTCCCGGTAGTTTATTTGGCGAGCGATATTGTAGGCGAGATGTGTGCGAGGTACCGAAAGTAAGGATGGGTGATAAACTGGGCGTTAGTTTCGGCAAATGTGATCTTTACAACAAAAAACAGTGGGCGGGCGGTATTATTAAATCTTGCCGTTAATTACTTGCCGAAGGTAACGCTGGGCGATATTATGGGATATCGCACATTCTGATGGTACCGCCCAAAAACAGTGGTGGGGCGGTATTATTTTTTCTTGCCGTTACGCACATGCGGAAAGTAACGCTCGGCGACCAAGTGACCAAGAAATTGGCGTCAGTTTCCATTTTGTGGGTAAATGGGTGATATCTGGGCGTTACACGTCATTTCAGCATTAAAATGGACATAAAGTTATGCATGCAAAAATATTTGGAAAATCTAGCCCTCTGTCCCCGAGTTTCATGCTCCCCTATGAGAAGATAACCTCACATTTTCCCACATTATACTCTATCTGCCAAATCTTTGCCCACTCACTTAGCTTGACTATAGGCTAGATTTTCCATTATTTTTGCATGCATACCACTCATTTAATGTCCATTTTAATGCTGAAATGACATATAACACCCAGGTATCGCCCATTTACCCACAAAATGGAAACTGACGCCCATTTCTCAGTCATTTATCACTAAGCGTTACTTTCGGCATATACGCAACGCCGATAAAAAATAATACAGCCTGCCCACCTTTTTTGGCCAGAATCATTAGAATGGGCGGAAACACCCATAATATCGCCTAGCATTACGTTCGGCACGTACTCAATGCCGAGATTCAATAATACCGACTGCCCACTTTTTTGTGTCGTAAAGATCACATTTGCTGAAACTAGCGCCCAGTATATCGCCCAGCGTCACTTTCAGCACCTCGCACACATCTTGCCCGCAATCTCGCTCGCCAAAAAAACCGCTGTGAAAAAGTTGAACTGATCTGAACTAATTACAGCGGTGTAGACACCATTTTGTAAATCACAGGTCGCTTCATTGAAAAAGCTGTTTCAACTTCGGGGGAGTTTGGATGTACTCTGGAGTTCTTTTAAGGTGATGTGACCATCTGAACAGACATCCTATCATACTGTGGATGATTGGATTTTACTTTAGGTGTCTTATTGGGGAAATTTATTGCTTGTGAACAATCGACATTATACTTTTATTGGAATGGGGCCAGCCATTTCTCAGCCTGCATCAATTACAACGCAGATGCTGCAGAGTGCAAATGGAACAATGTCTAATCCACAGCATTATGTGCCCAATCTAAGATGTGCTTGACTAATGGAGGAACAGACCATACAGCCCCCGTACTTACAGGGAGAAGCGGTCTTACCTCAACTTATCCGAGAACATCTGCCTTCGGCGACTGCGCTTCCACAAAGTGGTTATCAGTTAGATATGTCAGCTCATCGGGGCAGATCTGCAGCCTGTCAGCACCTTCAGGACCTCACTGTCTATCGAGGTCAAGGTCACCACGGCACTGTTGTTCTACGCATCCAGTAACTTTCAGGCCTCTGCGGTTGACATTTGCTATATATCTCAGCATGTCACACATTGCTGCATTAGACAGGTGACTGAAGCCCTGTATCCATGTAGGATGGACTTTATCAGCTTCTCTATGACCACTGGGGCTCAGACTGACAGGGCTCTAGGATTCTACCGAATTGCTAACTACCCCAAGGTGCAGAGAGCAAAACACTGTACGCACATCGCCATGCGGGTATCTTCTCAGGATGCAGAAGTTTTTCGCAACCAAAAAGGATTTCACCCCCGAAGGTCCAACTCGTTATCGACCACCAGCAAATTATTATGGCAGTGAATGCCAAATTTCCGGGCAGCATCAATGAGGCTCATAACCTGTGTGAGAGTGCTGTATCTGACATGTTTACCAGTCAGCCACAAGGTCAATGCTGGATGCTTGGTGACAAATGATATGACCTAGCCACCTGATCACTTTTTACTTAAAGACCTACACCGTGATTGTAGGCTTTGAGTACAACATTCCTGATAAAAGTGAAAGACCTCACATTTGATTATAGTCACTCATGACTCTTACAAATCACATTATTTAAATATATAAGTACATGTAAATAAATGTAATACTTACTCTGGCGGATCCGACAATCGCTTGCGACATTGGTTGCCCTCACGCACCTCGTTAGTCGCTGACGAGACCACCTCTGCTATCTCGGCCCATATCCTCTGGTAGGCCTTCCTGTGTCAATTCACCCCAGCGTAACTCAACCTCCTGCAGGAGGGAGGCATGTGCCTCGTCCGAGAACCTCCTCGCTCCTTTCGTCCTCCCATTTGTTCCTCCCCCAACTCACTGCTCTCGCCAAAGTCAGTCTCCACAGTGTGCTGTGTCGCCTCCTCCACTCCCTCCATTATAGGCACCAAATTAGGCAAAATATCTGGCTGGTAACAGCTAACTTTTTTCTCACAATTTTGTATAAAGCTTGAAACTCTCTCTCCTACCTCCCAAAGCAGCCAAACAAGCACCCACACCCACACACGCCTTCACTCCCTCTCTGCTCCCTCTCTCTCTGTCTCCTCTTATGCGCATGTAATGATGACCCTTGACCTCCTGAATTGCGGGAAACGAGCATTGCCATGCCGTTGCTAAGGACGGCGACACTTTACGGCAGAAGGTCAGAGAGATTTAACGCTGAGGGCCATTTCAGATCGCTCGCGGTAACGCCCATTTTTTAAATGGAAACTAGGGGCTTTGAAAATGGGCGACAATCCGGCGATCTGAAAACCCATATTTACCGCCCATTCCAGAAATAGCGACCATTTTTGGCCGATCTGCACAAAAGTGGAAAATCTAGCCCTTTATCCCTTTGCAGATTTTTTGTGCCCTCCTCACAATTTGCTTTCCCACCCATCTTTGTATCATCAGCAAACTTGGCTGTATTACACTCGGTCCCTTCATTCAAGTCATTACTTATGTTTAATTCCAACATCATGCACAAACTGTTGGACACTGTCCAACTGGTATTCAGGGTGAGAAAGGCAGAACCTGGAAGGGAACAGACTCTGCGGCTCTCAGGACAAATTGATCAAAGTGAATGTTATTCACGGGTGCTGGCGCCAGATCCAAACAGTAAACTGAACCATCAGGAAATGGATTTGGACCTTGCCAGCTTATGATTGGTGGCCTGGCTGTTGAGATGGAATGCCCATCAGATTAGGGTATACCAGCAGTGTGACTTTTGTGGGTAATGATCACTTTATCATGTCTATCCTGGTCACTTAAGTCTCTGTTCCCATCCTCCTCGTCTAATTGGTTAGTTGCAAGCAGTGTGTGGAGAATGCTTGAATGAAGATCAGCTCCCTTGGAAGCTGTTCCCTTGTAAGCTCCTCTTCACTTTTCAAGTCACCTGGTTGTCTCTTGTGGGGAGGGGAGTAAATGGATTCTCCTCGTTCTGGATTGTCTTTGGGTGTCAACAAACTGAGTTCTGGAGTGTGCTAAAAGTTAACACAGCATGGGAGCCAGGGAGGTAGGCAAATTGTGCCAATACATCCCAATAATTCGGTCCAGGTCCACGTTTCCTACTGCCCGCCCCCTCCCCCATTCATGTTTAGGAGCTGATGTGTCAACCAATCATTGCTGGCTCTGTACCTCAATTCCAATCCACTGAGCACGGCACGGCCTAAAGGAATGGCAAATTAAAAGGTGTCACAGTTAGTATTTTCAAAAAATGATTGGGGACAGTTTTTGTGCAAGCTAGAATGACACAGAAGTGGGAACTCAGGATAACCCGCCGACCGGTTACAAGTCATTGCCGAATGTTGGCTGCTGGTACAGAGCATCGCAGTTGTGTGGGATAGGCAGGATGAAGCAGCGGGTCTTTTCCTGTCTGTCATTTCTGTTTCAAGTCACGTTATTTCAGCGACTTAAATGTGAGAAGTTTAACTTCTGGAAATGAAGATGCAATGAAAATTAACGATCTTACTGTGAGTTTCCTGATTTGTGCATAGATCATAGCAAGGAACAAAGGGGGAAGAGATGAGTTCTCCGATGGAGGGATGCAGACTGGGGATTGTCCTTGGGCTCAGCTACTGACTGGGTGAATGAACTCTCTGAGCCACACATTAGGCAGGGCCCAGAGCCAACCCCTAGTCTGCATATACAATTGTACAAAAAGACTATCAGTAGATAACGAATCTCAGACAGAATAACCTAGTCCCACCTCCCAGTAACGCTATCTCTTGGAACATACAAAGAAACGTGGCCAATTCAGGAAAAACCTCTGGGCAATTGCTCTGCAACTCCGAGACTGCAGGGAGAGCACTGTTGCTCTCAATCTGGTCACTAGCTCCCTGTAACTGGCAATGTCCTCTCAGAAACCTTTCAAGGACTGTAGTGACCCCACACTCACCATATGTTACTCGCCATATCTTGCACACGTTTGTTCCAGAGGATGATGACTCTGGCAAGTCATGGGGCTAGATTTTCCACTTTTGTGCAGATCGCCCAAAAATGGGTGTTAATTCCTGCGTGGGCGGTAAATATAGGTTTTCAGATTGCCGGATTGTCACCCATTTTCAAAGCCCCTAGTTTCCATTTTAAAAATTGGGCGTTACCGCGAGCGATCTGAAATAGGCGTTAGCGTTAAATCTCTCTGACCTTCTGCCATAATGTGTCGCCGTCCTTAGAAATGGCATGGCAACGCTCAATTCCCACAATTCAGGAGGTCAGGGGTCATCATTACATGCGCATAAGAGGAGACAGAGAGAGAGGGTGTGGTGTGGGTGCTTCTTTGGCTGCTTTGGGAGGTAGGAGGGAGAGTTTTGAGCTTTATGGCAAATTGTGCAAAAAACGTTAGCTGCTACCAGCTCGAATTTGGTGCCTATAATGGAGAGAGTGGAGGAGGCAACGCAGCACGCTGTGGAGACTGACGCTGGTGAGGGCAGTGAGCTGGGAGAGGAACAAATGGGAGGACGAAAGAGAGCGAGGAGGTTCTTGGACGAGGCAAATGCCTCCTTCCTGCAGGAGGTCAAGTTACACCGGGGTGATTTGACAAAGGGTGGGCATGGGAAGCCCACTCCAAAGGTCTACCAGAAGATATGGGCTGAGATAGCAGAGGTGGTCTCGTCGGCGACCAACGAGGTGCGTGAGGGCAACCAATGCCAAAAGCGATGGAATTACCCTGTTGGATCTGCAAGGGTAAGTATTACATTTATTTACATGTACTTATTTTTAAATAATTTGATTTGTAAGAGTCATGAGTGACTATAATCAAATGTGAGGTCTTTCACTTTTACCGGGAATATTGTCTCAAAGCCTGCGGTCACGGTGTAGGTCTTTAAGTGAAGAATGATAATTATCATAATAATCAATGATTACATCTGTTGGTTATGTGTTGTATCAGTCTCTGTGGCAATACTATTAAAGATATCATGCAATGATCTCATGCCATGTCGTCCTGTTGTTACCTTTTACAGAAGAAACTTTCGAGGAATAGGGCCGAGCAGAGGCGAATGGGTGAGGGGCCACCAGTCATCATCGACCTCACCGATATAAAGGAGCGGGTGCTCGCACTAGTGGGGACTCACACCCCGTCGGCCATACAGGCAGCTGGAGACCCTGAAGTGATGCCACGTGAGTAAAGTATATACCATTGTGTGATGTGAAGTCTATAGATGCCACACCCACTCATATCCAAACAATAATATATGATAGATGATTGCTAAAAGTGTCTTCTAAATAATGCTGGCCTCATGAGAATCATTGCAATGCAGAATGTGTTGATGGTCACAAAGTGTGATGTCTGTGATGATTTTGATAGTGGTGGTGCTTTTGTCATGCATATGCTGTGTGTAGCGCTGGACTCACCTTGTGACCCTAGCACCCCTTTCTCTTCTAATAACCGAATGTGTGTTTTGCAGCTCAGCCAGCAGCACGTCCCAAGGCAAGACCACCGAGCCCAGAAGGTGAGGACACGGGGCCGGACTCGCCGGAAAATCCGACATCTGATGCTGAGGAGTCCGATTCTCGCCCGTCAATCCCCTGGGTCTGTTCTCAATGGATGATAGCACGAACTTTGAGGAGCCTGCATCCCACCTCCACTCTGGAGGTACCGGGCCCAAGCACCTCGCTTCTGGGTACTCCAGGTATCCCCAGGACGGCGCCAACTTCGCGGAGGTTTCGTAGACGCGGCAGGTCTGCTCCACGAGCACCAGATGAGAGTGGTGACATGGTACATTTGTCCAGAAGGACTGCTGAAATAGATCACCAGATCCTCCAGGCATTGGGGGGCATATCCCAACAGCTGGCCAGCACCTCCGGCACCATGGCGGAGTACGTTCTGTGGATGGCGGAGGCCCTGGAGGCGATAACCAGGATCACCTGGTGGCAGAGGCCTCCCAATGGTCCCGAAGCGCGGCACTCCACCCCTTGGTTCGGCACCCCCAGTGCCAACGACACGAGAGGCAGGAGCAAGATCCTGCTTCTGGATCCGAGAATGTTCCCACCTCGGTACCGCCTGCTCCCATATCCGTGAAACCACCAGCTCTGCCTTCATCCCCCCCAATGAGGCACTGCCTGAGAAGCTCCTCGGCCAGGCGGTGTGGAGCGAGGAGGGGAAAGGGTAGAGGTGAGGAGAAGAAGGGGAAGGGGGAAGGAAAGTGAGGTGCCTGTCCACAGGTGATGGCTTTCTTATATCTCCATCTCGGTGTACGCAATTTGTTGTAAGGTATGGGGGGAGGGGGCCACCCTGTTGGTTTGCATTTGTGTTGTGTGTTGCTGGACATGTTGACCATTTGATTGACATCAATGTTCTAAAATGTGTTGTGGTGTGGGGTGGGGGTGGGGTGTTTTTGACCGTTATACTTATGATTTCAGACCAATGGTCGTATTAAATGTTTTTTATTTAACGTAACCTTGTTGCACATTGTCTCAGATAGCTGGACGTTTGCACACTGGTGATTCCTTAATATGAAAGGGTACAATTAAACTTAAAGTGAATCAACTTAAACTTTTATTGGCACCAAGGTGATGCCCACCATTGATGTCTGAGCTGCATACACAGCAATGTGTCAGCTTTGTCAATAACAGTTCTTTCAGGCAAAGCGCTCATTTATGAACTGCTGACGTAAGAGTCTTGCAGCTATGTAGCCACCTGCGGTCTGGAAGAGTGCGTGGGCATGTTTGCATAGTCAGCCTGATTGTTTGGCCCGAGGTCAGCGTCCAGTCCCTCGTCCTCCTCTTCCTCTTTCTCCTGAGGTGGACCATCAGCCCCTTCTGTCAATTCTTGTCCCCTCCTGATAGCCAAGTATTCAGCATGGAGCACACAACAACGAATTGAGCTACCTGATCAGGGTTGTATTGTAGCTCCCCTCCTGAGTGCTCCAGGCATCTAAAGTGCTGCTTAAGCACACCAATGGTTTTTTAACCACATTACATGTGGCTCTGTGGCTCTCGTTGTAACCGTTTCTCGGCCTTGGTGTGGATGTCACGCAGGGGCATCATCAGCCAGGTGGCAAGGCCATATTGTTTGTCACCAAGCATCCAGCATTGACATTGTGGCTGACTGGTAAACATGTCAGATACAGCGCTCTCACGCAGGATGTGAGCCTCATCGATGCTGCCCGGAAAGTTGGCATTCACTGCCATAATTATCTGGTTGTGGTCAACAATGAGTTGGACCTTCAGGGAGTGAAATCCTTTTTGGTTGTGAAAATCCTCTGCGTCCTGAGAAGGTGCCCGCTTTGTCCCTGCTCCTTGGGGAAGTTAGCAATTCGGTAGAATCCTAGAGCCCTGTCAGCCTGAGCCTACGTAGTCATAGAGAAGCTGATAAAGTCCATCCTATGTGCGTACAGGGCTTCAGTGACCTGTCTAATGCAGCAATGTGTGGCACGCTGAGATATAGTGATATAGCACAAATGTCGACCACGGAGACCTGAAAGGAACCGGATGCGTAGAACGACAGTGCCGCGGTGACCTTGACCTCGATGGACACTAAGGTCCTGATGTTGCTGGTAGGCTGCAGATCTGCCCTGATGAGGTGGCATATCTCATTGATAACAACTTTGTGGAAGCTCAGTCTCCGAAGGCAGGTGTTATTGGAAAAGTCGAGGTAAGACCGCTTCTCCTTGTAAGTGCGGGGGTGTATGGTCTGGCCCTTCTCATCAGTCTGGCACATCTTAGATTGTGTATATAATGCTGTGGATTAGACGTTGTGCCATTTGCACTCTGCAACATCTGTATTGTCATTGATGCAGCCTGACAAATGGCTGGCCCCATTCCAATAACTATAAGTATAATGCCGATTGTTCAGAAGCAATAAATTTCCCCACTAAAACACCTAAAGTAAAATACAATCATCCACAGTCTGAAAAGATGTCTGTTCAGATGGTCACATCACCTGAAAAGAACTCCAGAGTACATCCAAACTCCCCCGAAGTTGAAGCAGCCTTTTCAATGAAGCGACCTGCAATTTACAAAATGGCATCCACACCGCTGTGATTAGTTGAGATCAGTGCAACTCTTTCACAGTGGTTTTTTCAACGAGTGAGATTGCGGGCGAGATGTGTGTGAGGTGCTGAAAGTGACGCTGGGCGATATACTGGGCTTAGTTTCAGCAAATGTGATCTTTACGACACAAAAAAGTGAGCAGTCGGTATTATTGAATCTCGGCGTTAATTATGTGCCGAAAGTAATGCTGGGCGATATTATGGACGTTGGGTTCACCCATTCTGATGATTCCGCCCCAAAAAAGTGGGCGGGCAGTATTATTTTTTCCTGGCGTTATGTACATGCCGAAAGTAACGCTTGCCGATAAGTGACCGAGAAATGGGCGTCAGTTTCCATTTCGTAACTAAGTGGGTGATATATTAGTGTTACACCTCATTTTAGCATTAAAATGGACATTAAGTGGGCGGAATGCATGCAAAAATAATGGAAAATCTAGCCCATGAAGTCATACAGCACAGAAGGAGGCCATTCGGCCCATAGTGCCTGTACTGGATCTTTGCACGAGCCACACAACTAGAAACAACTCCCCTGCTCCACCCCCATAGCCCTGCAAATGGCTCCCACCACCCCTTCCCTCCCAGCAGACATCCAATTCCCTTCTGAAAGTTACAGTGGAATTCTGTAATGTGATCCCCAAAGTTCCAGTAATCAAATCCCGTGTCATCAAAAACTGAATTTGGCTCATGTAGTTACTGAAGAACAGTAGCACTTTCAAAGTCTCAGGCCATGTCAAGGAACACCTCCAAGTTTCCCCGAACTCGCGATCTAACTCAGAAAACTCGCGTGTTGAACTGTTGATCAATTCTAAACCAGAACTTCCGTACAGAAAGAAAAGCAGACTCTGCCTGCGTGCCCTATGCACCTCTATGTATAATGTTCCAATTCTGTAAGGGGATGAGCTCCCGTTACCTGGACACCGATTGATTGGCAGATATGGTTTGAGGGATTCTTCGCAAAACATGAAGGAGGCGTGACTGTGCCAGTAAGACACTGACTGATCGGCCCTGCAGGATGATCCGATGGACCGGAAGCGGAGGAGGGAGGGGGGTTCTAACTGCTTGTCTGCTGGTTGAGGAGTTTTTGACCTTTCTTATATGATAGCAGATTTTCAATCTGGGTTAAGTGTGTAGCACATAAGATGGGTGTCAGAACATACACATGCACATGCGCGTTGCTCGGGAAACGCCTGGCAGAGACATGATAGCGCGGTGCCCAGGCAGTAGGACAGCAAAAGGAGCCCAGATTTGCTGCAAAATCCAAACTCCTTTTACTCCTTCACGACTTTTGAACCCAGTTATTGGGCATCAGATCTGAACCCCACGCATGCAGAAATCCATATATTTTTTTACTTTTTGTGATCAAAAGTGCAAGGCGCCTATTTGTTGTGGTCTTATGTCAGTAATCGGTTAGTGACCGTTGAATATGCCTCCTGTCCGAGAGCAAAGGTCACGGAATGTGCTTCATGTTGGTGAGCAAAGGTCAGCGAAGGGTCAGTTGGGAAAAAATTGGTAACTCATGATATCTATGACAAATCTCCTGAATTTTAAGATTTTGTCTCATGATTTATTGCTGCCAACTGGTCATTGTTGCATGAGCCTAGACAGTGAAATGCAGCAAGAGATCGGACCATGGGAGGCATTGCGGCCATGCCCGATCTTATCCTCACCCGACACCTTTCAGCAGAGGTCACTGGGTCACGATGAACAGCTGCTGGAGCCCTGGCTCTTCCAGAGACGGTGAGGGAAATTACCCCATTTTACATCTCTGACAGATCATCCAGCACAACATTGGCAAGGAATTGTACTTGTGGTAGCGAGTTCCACATTCTCACCACTCTCTGGGTAAGAAAGTTTCTCTTGAATTCATTATTGGATTTTGTCATGTATGTATGCTTGGGGTTACTAGCCACAAGGTGGCGCCACTGTCGGAGGTCATTGGGTTGTACGCACGTGTGTGCGGCCCAGGTATAAAAGGCAAGTCATCATGTAATGTAATCACGAATAAAGCAGAGCCAGGTTTGTACCTGTGTTTGTTTACAGTATTCAGTCTATCGAGTTATTACATACATAACAGTTTTATTAGTGACTGTCTTATATTTTGTTCCCTTTAAATAAAAATAAAAGTGAGTGAATGAGAGGTGGCCCTGTGCTGGGTGCATTGGACTGGATTGTCCCCCCTGCCTGTGATGGTCAGCACACCCCTCTCGAGCGGGGACAGGGAATGCAGGCCCCCTCTGGCTTCTCCTGTCACTGCCTCATGTTGTGTGCGACCTTCTCCTGCAAGAAAGGGGGTGTGTTAGTCATAGTCTTGTGTGGTGTTTGCAGAGTGTCAGTCAAATAATGCAGATACTGTGTACAAGATGAGAGGAGTGAGAAGCGAGGGTTGCAATAGTGGTGAGTGGGTGAGTATGAGAATAAGATGGTGTTGTGACATGTGGTGCAGTGATCGCCGGGAGTGAAGAGAAGCAGGATGGGGGAGTATTGTGAGCAGCGAGGCTGGAGGTGGGGATCAGACAGTACGAGAGCAGGACATTGCAGCCGTGTCCTGGGAGCAAAGCGCCTGGCATGACTTCCTCAGCAATGTCTTCCCACTGGCAGCAGAGGTGTTCCTGGGGGCTTTCTGCCCCTGGGGGAATGGGATATTCCTCCTCTGACCACTGCCTGGACCAGGGGCTCCAAAGCAGCATCAGAGAACCTGGGAGCCCAATCTGCAGCCATTTCTATCTTCACAAACGTTCCCTCCTGTCTACAGCCAGAGTGTACCCCCCCCTTGAAGACACCCGATATACCGCCCTCCTACAGGCGGGCAGCCAATGAATATCGCGGGTGATGCTGGCTGCTCGCTTGACCAATTACAATGAGCTGGCAGCATCAATTTTATATCGTCTCTGTGCCTACTTGAACGGTCATGATTAGGTTTGCCAAGTCTGGTTGGATATGTTCCTGGAGGGTTTATCACATGATTTCCCACCTCCAACCACCCATCCAGTCAAACAGCCCTTTCCCCACCCCCACCCCCCATCTCGAATATATTTATAACTAATAAACCAGCGTTTAAAGAAAATGTGAAAGACACTTTATTTTGGGTTAATTAATGACAGCCATCAAGAGAAATTAAAGATGTGTGTGTGTGGCTTAGTTGATTTTGAAAGAGCACACGCACAAACACAAAACTACACCCCTGATGATCTTTCAGCCTTGATCTTCTTTCCTCCCCCCAGCTACAGATAATAGTCCTGAAGAGAAAGTGCACTAACACCCTCCTTATGTTGATCTTTGGTTGGTAGTGGTCTCCCTCCTTCCAAGCCGATGTTATCTTCTACCAGTTGTTGTTGTGGTTCTGCCTCCCTCTCCCTCTCCCTCTCCCTCTCCTAATACAGCAAGCAAGCAAATGTATTATTTAAGCCTTTATTCACAGAGACCCAAATTGCACACTGTGCATCCCCAAGATAAGCTTGCAACCCTTCCCCAATGTACTCCCATATGTATGAAAGCAAGAGAGCCTACAATTAGTTCCCACCACCTGGTTACACTTAGCACTCAATTGTTATACACCATTTAACTACAATTAACACCAACAATTTCACCAAAATGGCATGCAGTGCGGCCCGCACCAGACGCAATTTCAGACACAAAATGGCACCCATAATGCCAGAAGACCTGGCCTATGGAGCAGAATTTCAGAGTCAAAAATCCAAGGCAATATTATTTGTCGCTTGGATAAAAATAGGTTAAGAATGACAGCTAACAAGGAAAATTAAAGATCGTCATGATAATCGTCGCCAACTCTGGCATTGACTTCCTCAGAAATATCTTCCCACTGGCAGAAGAGGTGTTGTCTGGGGGCTTTCTGCCCCTGGGGGAATGGGATATTCCTCCTCTGTCCACTGCCTGGGCCAGGGGCTCCAATATAGCATCAGAGAACCTGGGAGCCCAATCTACAAATTTAGCAGCCATTTCTATCTTCAAAAACATTCCCTCCTGTCTACAGCACCTCCTCTTTAAGGTCCTGGCTGCCTTTAAGTGGTGACAGACACCCGATATACCGTCCTCCTACAGGCGGGCAGCCAATGAATATCGCGGGTGGTGCTGGCTGCTATAACTAATAAACCAGTGTTCGAAGAAAATTTGAAAGGCGCTGTTGTGGTGGGAAGTGCAGCTGAAAAATGAATTGAAAATATACAAGACTGTTTCCTGACTCAACATGTTAATGAAATAACTAGGGATAATCAAATATTGGATCTGCTGATTAGTAGTGAGCCTGACCTCGTATCAGGCGTCCATGTGGGGGAACATCTGGGCAACAGTGATCACAACATGAGACAGTTCCAATTTGCTAGTAGAACTAAAGATACTGAGAACCTGCAACTCGTACCAGATTTCAGAAGTGCAAACTTCTCCAAAATGGCAGATGACTTGGAACGGGTAAATTGGCTAACCCTCCTTGGTGGTGATGAGACCGATGTTGAATATAAATGGAAAGTTTTTAAGAACAAGATTAAAAATGTGGAAAACAAACATGTACCCAAAATCAAAATAAGAAAACGTGGTAAGAAAAGCCAAGGTGGCTGACTGATTATGTACACAGACAAATAAGATGTAAACAGAAATGTTTCTATAAATTAAAAATATTTAATACTCAAGTAAACAAGTAACAATTAAAGAAAATGAAGGCTGCTATTAGATCAGCAAAAAGGCCAATGGAAAAAAGGATTGTAAACAACTGTGAAAGTAATGGGAAGAGCTTTTTTTGGTTATGTGAAGAGTCAGAGAACTATCAAAGACTGTATTGGGCCACTGAAGCTTGTTCAAGGACAGGTTACAAAGGACTCTCACTGGGTATGGCGGAAATATTAAATGAGGACTTTGCATCAGTATTCACCCTTGAAGATGATACTCAAATATTAGAATTTAATAATACTAGCTTTGTTAGTAACATTGACATATTGTTTTAGAAAGAATTAAGAACTTGAAAATAGATAGCATAGCCAGGCCGGATGATATCCACCCGAGAGTCCTCTGGGAGATGGGACATGTGCTGTATGAGCCCCTGAGGTGTATTTTTAATAGCTCACTGCACTCTGGAATGGTTCCTACAGATTGGAAGGAGGCAAATGTAGTCCTCATTTTTAAAAAAGGTGACAAGACAGACTCGGGTAAATATAGGCCCATCAGTTTAACATCAGTAATAGGTAAGATGCTTGAAGGAATCATAAGGGATGCAATATATGATTACTTGGATAGGGAGAGACATATTAGGGACACCCAACATGGCTTCATAAAAAAGAGGTCATGTCTCACAAATCTAATTGTACTTTTTGAAAAAGTTACAAAGTTGGTGGATGAGGGAAGCCCAGTACACATTGCTTACTTAGATTTACAAAAAGCTTTTGACAAGGTACTGCATAAGAGACTTCTCTATAAGATCGGAGCCTCTGGTATTAGTGGAAATATACTGAGTTGGATTGAGAACTGGCTGGCAGGACACAGGCGAAGAGTAGTTATAGATAGATTTGGATCTGTTTGGAGACTGGTCACCAGTGGTGTCCTGCAGGGATCAGTGATGGGACCATTGCTTTTTACTATTTTTATTACTGATCTGGATGTTGGGGTTAGGACTCAATTCGCAAATTTGAGATGATACCAAGATCTGTGTGAATGTTAGAACTGTATAAGATCCTCATCTGCTTCAGGCAGATCTTAATGTGTTGGGAGATTGGGCTCAAGATTGGGCTCAAGAAAATGATGGCACTGAAATTGCGGCCTCACCGGGTCCATATGGGATGTGTATGGACCCGGGAAGGCATCTCAAAAGCCGGTTTTTGGCACGCAATGCGCATGCGACGAAAACCGGCTTTTCCGATCGAGCTTGACAGATCTTCCGCATCTTTGGGAGAAGGACTTTCGCATGGGCGAGATTGGGCTATTCTGCGACTTCAGCATACTAAAATGGGGATGGGCCGGGTAGCCATCTTGAGCCGGATACGACTCTGGTTAAAATGACTGCTGGCACAAACATGTTGAGAATGAGATGTGAACACCAGCTCCAAAACTCCATCTTAACTATCCGCTCGCCTGGTTTGCTTTAAATTCTGCCCTCAGAAATGATCAGTCAACTAAGGTAACGCCTTACATAAGTAAAAGAAGAAAAGTGTTATCTGAGGAGGGGGGATTTAGGAACTGTGTGTAGATATCCACACAAGGGTGGAGACCTACAAAGCAAGGGCCTCCTATGTTAAAGGTGCAGAGAGGAGCACTCAGCACGGCAGTTTCTTCAATATCTCTCATCAACTGCTCATCAATGTACCTACCTGTTATTTTTCCTCATTCGACAAAATAATTTTGCACAGCTTAACAGAATGACTGCAGTTTGGGGAGGGTGTTAAGATTTGGATCATCAAGACTATTTAAAAGATTAAACAATGGATATGCAGGTGCCTTAAAAGGAGCAGCACATCGTATGCTTCCAGGCCGTAACAATCTCTAAATAAGTTTCTTGTGATTTGTGAAAAATATGCCACCTTTCTCATGATAATCAGCCGACAACAGTGACTGCACTTCAAAATGATTTCATTGGCGATGAAGTGCTTTGGGACATCCTGAGGTCATGAAAGGTGCTCGATAAATGCAAGCCTATCTTTTTCTTCTGCTGGTTCAAGGACCCTCATGAGACATGAGACATTCTTGCTGCTTTCCCCCCTTGCCATGATGAGGGTTAATTGTTAGACCTGGGCTGTGCTAAAATCATAGATTTCAGTTGTAAGAAAAGCAGTTTGCTTATAGAGACTGTCATCAAGCTGTTTACACAAGAGAAATGTGTTAGAAAAAACCAATTTTCACATTGCTGTAATACTGTTCACCACACATAACACGTCAGCATTCTACTTATGATGACCAGCCTGTTTTATTTTGGCTGCACTTTAAATGTCTCATGCTTTTCTTTATGTAACTTCTTGTTTTGGCAATCTGATATTATTCAAGACTTTTTCTAACACATTTCTCTTGTGTAAACAGCTTGATGACAGTCTCTATAAGCAAACTGCTTTTTTTACAACTGAAATCTATGATTTTAGCACAGCCCAGGTCTAACAATTAACCCTCATCATGGTAAATTGCTTACTGGGGAGAATGCAGGATGTTCACTGAAGTCTGGAGTTATTCTGCACATTTAATGATGTCAAAACTTAAGGAGAGGCAAGGGGGGAGAAGCAGGGCCTGCTGGGAAACCCAGAAGCCCAGGTAACACCAAAAGTTTAATGGAAGGACCTCATTTAATTTTTTTGCTCCATATCCCGGCAAGCAGCCAGCCAGATTGAGAGACTGACTGGCGGGCAGGAAGGCCTACATTGATGGGCCACAACCGGGGAGAGGAGTGAGGGAGGGAGGGAGAGTTGGTAGGTCCAGGGGTGAGGTTGGTGGCGATCATGGATGGAAGGTTAGGAGACATTGTGGATGGAAGGTCGTAGGGGAGAGCATCAAAATTTGAGGCTCTTTTTCATGTTTAAGTGAATGACCCGTCTCTCTCTCTCCAGCCCCCCCCTCCCAGTTTCCTCTGTTAAAACCGGAAGTGAGTGTGTTGGAGACAGGTTGGGGTCAAGTTTCCGATTTTTGTAATTTTAATCCCCCCACCCCTCTCCTGACCATCCTTGGGGTTTAAAATTCACCCCAATGATTCAGAACACCAGAAGTATAGGCAAGATATTATACAGCCCAATTAATTACTTAAAGGGGTCGAGATTAGTCTGGGCCTATTTCTGGGCTCCGACTTGGTGCTTCACCAGCAGCCCGCACCTGTAGAGAGGGTCCCATGCCTGATCTGAAATTGGGCCTCGGGCCTCATCGAAATATTTGGGGTGAGCAGCTGGCACTGGTCATGCCTCCACAGGCTGCTTGCCCCATGAGAGAAATTCATTGCCAGCGAACCTCAGGTAAGTTCCGGGAGAGTGTTTGGAGCGGGCAACAGAGGGCTAATCCTTAAGACTGTAGAATTGGGAAGAGCACGCCTGCTCCTCCTCACTCCACAGAAAGTTGTTTTATAATAAAATTAAATTAGCACTTACTATTTGTTGGCCGCCGTAGGGGCCACTGAAGTATCCTGAGCAGGGCAGATCCGACACCTGCCCCGCTCATCGGTGACATATTTGTCAAAGGGGTCCTTGAACAGGAATTACCGCCTCCCCCTCTATATGCATATTCAAGGTGTTTAATACCTGGGGTGTATACCTAAAAAATAGGGCTCCACAAATTTGGCAGTAAAACTAATGCCTGTGCAGATCGGGCGCAGGCTGTTCCACTGCTAAATTGGTATACTTTGTGGGCATTTTACACCCGAAAAAGGGTGCAATGCATACCAATTTATACCCCATAATACCTACAGCTGAGGTGATGGTTTAAATGGCCCCATTGTTCTTCCAGCTCCTAATGGTGACCTCTAGGAATGACAGTGTATAATGATAAATATATGAACACTGCTACAGAATATCATTACCCCCACCACCCACACCTTCCATTCCCCCGCCCAGGTTTTGACACAACAGAACTGTTAAATACTAAAATAGTCTCAGATTTTCAGGGTTTTTCACCTTTGAAGTTTAACCTGATTCTTACCTGCCTGCCAACCTTGATCACAGTGAACTTTGAAACGACTTTGCTCTGCGGCAAGAACACTGTAAAGTCCTGTTCCCTCAGTACAGATTCACACAAGGCATGTAGTGAAGTCAAGGTCACTCTGGACCTGCACCTTTATCTCACAGCTCTGGAATGCTGCACTTGCCTGAGACCTGTCCTTATATACCTGTCTCTTGCAAGTGCACCCCTGATGGTAAGGTATGCTGGTGGTTACAGGTCATATCTTATTACAGTCATGTATAGCATGTTGGGATACAGTTATATGTAATAATGTAAGATACATGACATCACCCTCCCCCAAGGTCTTATTGTCTTTATAGGTTCAGTCTCTCAGGTGGTCTACGTTCTCGCGTGGAGCGTCTGAGTTGTGGTACAGTTGTTTGCCTTGGTGTCTGTTTTTCTTTGGGTGTGGTTGCTGGTATCTCGCCTGGGCTGTCTGTTTCGATTGGTGTGATTGTTGTTGACTCGCTTGGGCTGTCTGTTGGGATTGCCCTTTCCTCAGGTTGTTCCCTCTGTCTGTCCACCAGGTGTGGTGCGAGTTCCACATTGTAGTCTGCCTCTGCTTCCGCAGTGTTGTTGGTAAATCTGCTTTTGACTTGGTCTACATGCCTCCAGCAGGTTTTGCCATTGTCCATTTGTACTACCAGTAGCCTGTTTCCTTCCTTGCCCGTTACTATCCCTGCAAGCCATTTGGGACCCCTGCCATAGTTTAGTACAAACACTTTGTCCCCTATCTCATTCCATCTCCCCCTCGAATTTCTGTCATGGTACTCAGTCAGCTTACGGCGCTTTGCCTCATCGATTTTGTGCATGTCTGGGAGGATTAATGAGAGCCTTGTTTTTAAAGTCCTTTTCATCAACAGTTGCGTGGGGGGGATCCCAGTCAATGAGTGCGGACGAGATCTGTATGCCAGCAGCAGTCACGACAGGCGACCCAGCAGCGTGGGACCTTGGATTTTAAGCATGCCTTGTTTAATGATTTGCACTGCTCTCTCCGCCTGGCCGTTGGAGGCCGGCTTGAACGGTGCAGTCTTGACGTGATTTATGCCGTGGTCAATTATAAAATCTTGGAATTCTGCGCTGGTGAAGCACGGACCATTGTCACTGATCAATATGTCAGGGATTCCGTGCATTGCAAACATGGTTGCGAGGCTCTCCACAATGGTGGAGGTTGTGCTCGAGTTTAAAATGTTGCATTCGATCCACTTTGAAAATGCATCTACAACTACGAGGAACATTTTGCCCATGAATGGGCTCGCATAGTCTACGTGCACCTGCGAGCACAGTTTGGTAGGCCAGGGCCAGGAACTCAGGGGAGCCTCCCTGGGGGCATTGCTGAGTTGGACACAAATGGTGCACCTTCAGACGCAGAGCTCCAAGTCTGCGTCAATACCAGGCCACCAGACGTGGGATCTGGCTATGGCCTTCATGAGAACGATTCCCGGCTGCTCGCAGTGGAGTTCCCGGACAAATGCCTCTCTATCTCGCAGAGGCATGACTACTCGGCTGCCCCACATCAGGCAGTCTGCTTGTAGTGATAGCTCATGCATGCGCCTGTGAAAGGGTTAATTCCTCGGGGCAGGCATCGCGAGCCTCTGCCCAGTCACCGGTTAGGACACATCTTTTTACTAAGGATAACGTGGGGTTGCTGGCCGTCCAGGCTCTGATTTGGCGAGCCGTCATGGGTGAACATGTGGACTCAAAGTCATTGATTGCCATGACTATCTCACAGTCCTGTTCATCAGACCCTTCCGTGGTCACCAGGGGTAGCCTGCTGAGCGCGTCGGCACAGTTGTCTGTGCCTGATTTGTGCCTTATGGTATAGTCGTAGGATGCCAGCATTAGTGCCCACCGTTGAATTCACGCCGAGGCGTTGGCGTTTATTGCCTTGTTCTCTAATAGGTGGGGCGTGAGGGGCTTGTGGTCGGTTTCTAACGCGAACTTGGCCCCGAAAAGGTATTGGTGCATCTTTTTCACACCGTACACGCATGCGAGTGCCTCCTTCTCTACCATTCCGTACCCGCGCTCCGCCCGCGAAAGTGACCTGGAGGCATAAGCTATGGGTTGTAATTTGCCCGCACTATTGACATGTTGCAAAACGCACCCGACCCCATACGCTGATGCATCGCATGTGAGAATTAACTTTTTACCTGGATCAAAGAAAGTCAAAACACTGTTGGAACACAGAAGGTTGCGTGCCTTATTGAAGGCGCGTTCCTGGGCGTCCCCCCAAAACCAATCGCACCCCTTCCTGAGTAGCAAGTGGAGAGGCTCCAGCAACGTGCTTAAGTTCTGCATAAAGTTCCCAAAGTAATTGAGTAGCCCGAGAAAGGCGCGCAGTTCTGAGACATTCCGGGGCCTGGGTGCCAGGCGAATTGCTTCTGTTTTGGACTCTGTTGGGCAGATTCCATCAGCGGCAATCCTTCTGGCCAAAAATTCAACCTCGGGTGCGAGAAACAGGCACTTGGATTTCTTGACTCGTAGGCCTACCCGATACAACCGCTTTAGTACTTCCTCCAAATTACGGAGATGGGAGTCGGTGTCCCTGCCCGTGATAAGTATGTCGTCTTGAAATACAACTGTCCCCGGGATGGACTTGAGCAGACTCTCCGTGTTGCGCTGGAATATAGCAGCTGCCGACCCAAGGCCGAATGGGCATCGATTATACATGAAAAGGTCTCGATGTATGTTGATGGTGGTGAGTAGCTTGAATTCCTCGGTCAATTCTTGCGTCATATACGCAGATGTGAGGTTTTGAGAAAAGTTTACCTCCAGCCAATGTGGCAAATAAGTCCTCCGCTCTGGGCAGTGGGTACTGGTCCTGTAGGGAGACTCTGTTTATGGTAGATTTGTAGTCCCCACAGATTCGTAGTAATCCATCAGGCTTCATGACTGGGATGATGGGACTTACCCAGTCGCTAAATTCCACAGGTGATATAATGCCTTCCCGCAGAAGCCTGTCTAGTTTGTGTTCAATCTTTTCCCTCATCACATAGGGTACAGCTCTGGCCTTGTGATGGACCGGTCTAGCATCCTGTATGATGTAGATTTTGACTTTGGCCCCTTTGAAAGTGCCCACACCTGGCTGAAAGAGATGTTCAAATTGCTTTATAACTGTTGAGCAAGAGGTCTGTTCCTCTAATGACATGACATGGACATCATCCCATTTCCAGTTTAGTTTTGCCAGCCAGCTTCTCCCCAGCAGTGCTGGGGGGTCTCTGGGGACAATCCACAGGGGAAGTCGGTTCACTGTCCCTGTGTGTGTGACAGAGAGCATGGCGCTGCCGAGGACTGGTACGATTTCTTTGGTATAGGTTCTTAGTTTGGTGTCGACCCTTGTGAGTTTTGGTCTGTCTCTTTTATGCGGCCACAGTTGTTCAAATTGATGAGCGTCCATGAGAGATTGACTCGCTCCCGTATCCAGCTCCATGTTAACAGGAATCCTGTTGAGTAGAACCCTCATCATTATAGGAGGTGTCCTGTTGTCGGAGCAGTGGCCATTGATCGTGTTGACCCGCTGTACATCGGTGTCCCGGGTACTGTCTCCACCGTCTTCTGATCCGTTTTCTGACCCATCCGATTCGTATACCAGCCGAGCTGCCGTTTTTTTTGCACATGCGGGCCAAATGTCCTGTATATTCACAGTTCCTGCAAACAGCCTGCTGAAATCGACATCCCCTTGACGAGTGCCCACCCCCACACCTCCAGCACAGACCGCTTCCATTGTTCCCAAAGAAAGAGCTGCGTCTGGCTGATCTCTCTTGAGCTTCTCTCAGTTTGTAGTTGATTGCTCGCATTGTGGGTTGATGAGGTGTGAACGGCCGTTCCTGTGGCCCTTTATGGCTTCTGGCGCCACTGCCTGCTGTCGAGAGCCTGTTCTCCCGGTTTTGTCTGTGTGTGTGGGTAACAGCTTGTTTAATGCTGTGAACTTCTTGTTCCGATATTTCGTTAGTTGTCGTACTTGCATTGTAAATCAACCTCGTTTCTTCTTCCCCTACCAAGAATGTCTGTGCAACCAGTGCTGCTGCCTCTAAGTTCAGGTTCTTGGTCTCTATGAGCTTCGGAATATGCCTGCGTGGCCTATTCCTTCAATGAAAAAGTCTCTCAGCATTCCTGTCCTCAGTTCATCGGAGAACTCACATAAACTAGCCAACCTCCGAAGTTCAGCCAAGAAGTCGGGTATGCTCTGGCCCACACAGCGTCTGTTGTTGTAGAATCTGTGTCTGGCCATGTGTAGGCTGCTCGCTGGCTTCAGGTGGTCTCTTACCAGTGTGCTCAATTCTTCAAATGACTTGCTTGCTGGTTTCTCGGGTGCCAGCAGATCCTTCATTAAAGCGTATGTTTTCGAGCCACAGCTGGTCAAGAGATGGGCTCTTCTCTTGTCTGCTTTGTTGTCTCCTAACCAGTCTTTGGTTACAAAGCTTTGCTGGAGCCTTTCTATAAAGTCCTCCCAATTGTCTCCCGCATTGTACTTTTCATCTGATCCGTTGTTCGCCATTCTGTGGATTCTGTAATCCCGTAACTCGTCGCCACTGTAAAGTCCTGTCCCCTCAGTACAGATTCACACGAGGCATGTAGTGAAGTCAAGGTCATTCTGGTCCTGCACCTTTATTTCACAGCTCTGGAATGCTGCACTTGCCTGAGACCTGTCCTTATATACCTGTCTCTTGCAAGTGCACCCCTGGTGGTAAGGTATGCTGGTGGTTACCGGTCATATCTTATTACAGTCATGTATAGCATGTTAGGATACAGTTATATATAATAATGTAAGATACATGACAAACACCAAACTTAAACATCATTTACAACGCCGTTTCGTTTGCTCAGCTGATTTGAGAACTTCCATCCGTTAATTCTACGTACCCTTTACACAATATTGTTGAGAAACAATCCAGATGTGCATACATCCACAGAGACTAAAACTACAAGGTTATAGGCTGTCAAATTCAATTGAGAGAATGGAGATGAATATTTAACACAAAGTGTTTTTAATCAGTGTTCTTAATTAGCCTACCAGTGGCAAAGGCTATTGGCATTGCATCCAGCCATGTGGATTACCCCTCCACAGAGTAACTTTACCATGGAACAAAAGTAGCTTCGGAAATATTTTAATCCAAATTAGTTTAAAACGAATTAGACTTACAGAGATACAGCTTGTTGATATCATTTTTAATGCAGTTATTCTATTTTAAACACGAAGATACAGATCTTTTTTTTGTCACAATTCAGCCATCCAGCTGAACAATATTATCTTCTTTCTCTATTTCTCATCTTCTTGATTCAAAGGTCAATTTGAAGGAGTTCCTCTTTGTGTGATTACTCCAGCGTTTATCTTCTCAGCAATTTGCTTCAATCTATATCACAAACTTGGCTGATTTGCCTTCTCAGTTGTCTCTTGTAATCTCTCTTTTATATCCGCAATCAATACTGTGTCATTAGTGTTCTGTAGGTTATCGATTTTCTGTTGATTGCAGTCTTACTCCATTTCTGCTAATTGTCCATGTTGTTAATTCTAAATGATGTTTATTATTCTCAGTGAAGATTCCCAATATGTGTCTTGGCTTTCCATTCTTTTCCAGGGTATCTAGATGGTCTAAAATTAATTTGAATTGATAGGAAAGACATGAGTCCCATTAGGGATGTTAACTAGAAACGTAGATCGCAGTACAATTGTTAATATTCAATTATCATTATTAAGCATGGTGTCACGTCTTTTGCCAGTTGGCTTGTGCCAACTAAAATGTAAATCAAATTTTAAGTGTTTCTGCTATATAGCCTGGAAAGGCATTTTGAATCTGGGAGAGTTAAGTAAACGTTAGTTGTGGGTGTCCATCTGGAATCTGTCTCTGTTTCACAAACAGTCCATTGTTCAGTGACAGATATAATAGATTCACTATCATAGATGTCACTTTAACTGATTCGAGGGAGATGGGACCAGCAAGAATAGAGTTGTACTAAATTATTGAAAAATAAAATGTAAATTTAAAATAAATGTATTACTTTTTATGTTTTAAAGGCTTCGTGACAGCAAATACGAAAGACAGAAAGATACAAATCAAAAGCACTCTCAGGATATGCTTGTCAGCATACTTGGTACATATCCCAATTTTCAGCAGAAACCTTTACTGCAATGTAATGTAGATTGTTTTAAGATCAGGTTGTGCTCTCGATGGGCTTGACTATCCTATCAATGTGTGAAAATCGAGCACAGAGCTACCATCAGTGCAAAGGATCATTCCCCAGGACACCCCAATGACGACCAACCAGTTGGTGCACAAAAAAAGTTTGGTACTTGAGACAAACCTATCCAATTTTAAGGTAGATCAGTGAAAGGAGGTAGCAAGAGGGTAGTTATCTTGCTCCGTGACAGATATCGGGCTAAATCCAATGAGGATGCAAGATTTTTTTTAAATTGCTCTGTCCTTATCCTGCAACACAGGGATTTCCTCTGTATATTCAAGTAGATTTTCCAAATTCTCTGTAGGCTAAAGGTTAATTCTGTGCACTTTATTTAATCAAAGTCTGCAGGATCCTTGTGGCCCCACAGCTTGCATATTTAAAAAATTGTTGTATCTGCAAAAACTCTGCAGGGCTCATTTTTGGAAGAAATATATTCTGCAAATAATCTTGTCAAACAACATCTCTGAGAACTATTGTTCTCTAACTGGTGGCTGTTATGCGATTGCAATATGTTTAATGTTTGCTTTTCTTTATTATTCATCTAATTAAAAATAAAATAGATCTTTATTGAACACCATCTGTTTTGTGTGTATTTTATTTACAAACTGTCACATAATGTTTAATTTATATTGTACTGAACAGATTAGGACAGCAGTGTCAAATTAAAGATAGGATACTGGATTCCTGGGAGTAATTATATAGTAGTAATCTAATTGAGGAAGGGATTGGAGGAAAACAGATAATGTGAGCTGCAACTGCAAATCTCCCCCACTCTACCATTACCATCAAGCCAGGGGACTAGCCCTGGTTAAATGAAGAGTGTAGAAGAGCATGCCAGGAGCAGCACCAGGCGCACTTAAACATGAGATGCCAACCTGGGGAAGCTGCAGCACAGGACTACATGCATGCTTAAATGCAGAAGCAACTTGCTACAGGCAGGGCTAAGCGATCTCACAATCAACGGATCAGATCAAAGCTCTGCAGTCCATGAATGGTGGTGGACAATTAAATAACTAATGGGAAGAGGAGGCTCCATGAATATCTCCATCCTCAATGAAGCGTTTGCAACCATCTTCAACCAGAAGTGACAAAAATAGAATCCATATGTATAGAGATAAAAGCTAATCGAAGAAAATAGATAATAAAGGATCAATCACCTAATAGTGGAATGGAGGTGGAGAAAGAAGTATGCAAGCAAATTAGGGAAATGAGTAAAAAACATAGAATAATAATCATGAGAGATTTCAACTACCCCAATATTAATTGTACAGACCAGGTAGGTAAAGGGGTTAAGGGAATGGAGTTCCTACGATGTGTAACACAATATGTAAAAAGCCCAACAAGGGAGGATTTGCTATTAGCTCTAGTAATGGGGAATGAACCAGAGCATATAAGAGAAGTAAAAGTAGGGGCAATAGTGACGATAATATAATACGCTTTAAAATGATAACTGAAGACATAAGTATGATGAAGACCAGGGTAATAGATGGGAGAAAAGCTGATTTTAAGAGGCTGAGAATAGAACTTGGGAAAATAAAATGGACAATAATATTGGCAAACAACGATGTAAAACAGCAATAGGAAACATTTAAAACAGTGTTCAACCGAGTGTAGGAGCAATATATTCCACTCAAAGGAAAGAACAAACTAAACATGAATGAGACTCCATGGAACAGTGGAGTGCATGATAAGGGAGGATATGAAGAGATGAGGGGGCCAAATTTCAGGCCTGCCAGAAACATGGCGCACTGACGATTTTTTTACCTGTTTTTACCACTGGGTGCGATGAGGCGGGCTTCCGATCGATTTTCTCCACTTTGAACTTTATTTTGCATTGGACCGGAAGCCGGTCATAATGGGGATGGAAGTGCAGTGGTAAGTGCTGGTGAGGGGTGGGAGTTGGGGCAGGACTGAGTCTCCACTGCTGTCACTCAGCGGCAGAGCGATGGTGACGAGAGTACACGTGTGCGTCACCACATCGCTCTCCTCATTTAAAGGGGAGTGCATCGGCGACTTCGTAGTTTCGGCCACTGGGCCACCAGGGCAGGTTTCGGCTGGGCCAGCGGCTTGGCACCCAAGAGGGGGGTGCCAGGCTGCCTGTTGGCGGCCCGGCGAACCTGGGGCAATAATTGGCCAACTGATCGGGAAGTTGGCCGGCAGAAAAAACATGGCAGCCATGGCATTGAGCTCTCCCCTTGAAGGGCCACCATGCTGCTGTGCTGCATGCACACAGAACAAGGTGCACCGACAGAGAAAGCTGTCGGGGGCACCGCGTGGCTGAGCAAAGACCTTTGGAGGTAAATTTGGGGCGGATTGTGATGGAGGTGCGGGATAGTGGCCGCCGCAAAATGATGGTAACAGGCCTTATCCGGACCCTGAAATTCGATCCATAGGAGAGAAGTTAAAAAAACAATTAGGAAGGCAAAGAGGAACATTAAACAAAGTAGTAAACTATTTTACAGGCATATCAATAAATAAAGGAAGGTTGAGATGGGAATAGGGCCATTAAGGGATAGACAAGATAATACCACGGGTAATGGTAGAGAGATGGCAGAAATATTAAATAATTATTTTGATTCAGTATTTACCAGGGAGATAGAACAGGTGGACATGACATTGGATGATGAGATTAGTAATGAGATAAGTGCATTTAAAATAAAAAGAGGGGATATATTAAATAAACCAATCAACCTCAAGGAGGATAAAGCCCTGGTCTGGATGGATTGCATCCATGCATTTTAAAAGAATCTAGGGAAGAGATAGCAGAGGCATTCTTCCACATATTTAATAATTCATTCAAAAAAGATGTATTGCCAGAGGACTGGTGGATAGCTAACATATTACCTATATTTAAGAAGGGGATAGAACAGGTCCAGGAAATTATAGACCTGTCAGCATAACATCAGTGATAGGAAAAATAATGAAATCCCTACTAAAGAAGAAAATAGAAGAACATCTAGAACTCAAAAATATAGTAATGAATAGTCAGCATAGATTTCAAAAGGGAAAGTCTTGCTTGACAAACCTCAATGTTTTGAAGCGGTAACAGAGAGAGTAGACAAAAGTAATGCAGTAGATGTAATTTATCTAGATTTTCAAATGACCTTTGATAAGATGCCCCATAATTAGACTGATGAACAAGGTCAGATAATGTTGAGTCAGGGGACAAGTGGCAGAATGGATAGTTAGCGGGCTTCAAAACAGAAAGCAGAGAGTAGGGGTAAAAAAACAGTGGCGTAGTGGTGTTCCACAAGGATCAGTGCTGAGACCACTGTTGTTCACAATTTATATTAACGAGTTAGACTTTGGAATCAAAAACACAGGAGCCGAAATTCATCAACTGCCCGCTACTACCGACATTCCTCGTCAAGATCTGCCCTGTGCCACTTTGGAGGTGGCCTGGAGCGGGCGGAGGGGAGAGCCGCCGGGAACTGCCCACTGACATCAGCGGACAGCCGAGTGGCGCAACTGATCTCCCGCCCGTCGAATTCCTGTGGGCAGGAGTCGGTGGCAGAATGGGGGTGGACCGCTGGCTGGAGGCTGGTCTGCCCCCGATGATAATTAGGAAGAACCTGAAAAAAAGGTAAGTGAACATTTAAAAAAAAATTCCTATAGCGACTTACCTGGATCCCCTGAAGGTCTTCGGATAGTTTAAAAAATTTTTTTAGTGTTGATTTCTTTTTCAGGTCTGCGACCCTCCGTGGGCCCGACTCCATCCTCGGCAGCACTTGGGTGGCAAGCGTCTCTGCTGCCGAGAATGAGACCTCCCGCTGTCGCCAAGATTGGCGGTGTATGTCATCCATTTGCCACCCGCTGACCTTTGAGGGACCTTGGCGATGAATATCCCGGCCAAAGTACCGTCCGGTACCTTGGTGGTCATTGGCAGCACTTTGGGCAGCATTTGAGTGGGCGGAGGCCTTGATGAAAATCGGCCCCACAATTTCTAAATTTGCAGATGACACCAAATTGGGGGGGGGGAGGGGGGGATTAGTCAACACGGAGGAGGACTGCAACAAATTACAAGAGGACTTGCAGAATGGGCATATAATTGACAAATGAAGTTCAACTCAGATAAATGTGAGGTATTACATTTTGGTAGGAAGAATAGGGAGGCCACTTATTACTTGGAGGGTGCAAGTCTAGGTGGGGTAGAGGAACAAAGGAATCTCGGAGTACAAATACACAAATCACTAAAAGTTGCAACACAGGTTAGCAAGACCGTAAAAAATGCAAACCAGGCACTAGTGTTTATTTCTAGAGGTATAGAATTGAAAAGTAGGGAAGTTATGCTAAAACTGTATCGAACCTTGATTAGACCACACTTAGAGTACTGCGTACAGTTCTGGTCGCCATATTGTTAAAAAGGATATACAGGCACTGGAGAGGGTGCAGAGAAGATTTACAAGGATGATACCAGAAATGTGAGGGTATACATTTCAGGAATGGATGAACAGGCTGTGTCTCCTTCTCTTGCAAAAATAAGGCTGAGGGATGACCTAATGGAGGTTTTTACAATTATGAAATGTATTGAGAGCGAGAGATCCAGATCCAGATCCAGAGAGAATGTTTCCACAGCTACAATACTGCATCTACCCGGCAAGTTGAAGAACTGCCCAGGTATTATCTGTCCACAAAAAGTAGGACAAATCCAATCCGGCCAATTAGTGCCCCATCAGTGATGGAAGATATCGTCGGCAATGCTATCAAGTGGCACTTACTCACCAATAACCTGCTCACCGATGCTCAGTTTGGGTACCGAAAGGACCACTTGGATCCAGACCTTATTACAGCCTTGGTCCAAGCAAGGATAAAAGAGCTGTACTCCAGAGGTGAGATGAGAATGACAGCATTTGACCAAGTGTGGCATCAAGGGGCTCTAGTAAAATTGAATTCAATGGGAATCAGGGGAAAAACTCTCCATTGGCTGGAGTCATACCTAGCACAAAGGAAGACGGTTGTTGTTGTTGGAGGTCAATCATCTCAGCCCAGAACATTACTGCAGGAGTTCCCCAAGGCAGAGCCCTAGACCCAACTATCTTCAGCTTTTCATCAATAACCTTCCCTCCATCATAAGGTCAGAAGTGGGATGATTGCTGATGATTGCGCAGTGTTCAGTTCCAGTCGCAACCCCCCAGATAATGAAGCAGTCTACGTCCGCATGCGGCAAGACCTGGACAACATTCAGGCTTGGGCTGATAAGTGGCAAGTAACATCCACGCCACACAAGTGCCAGGCAATGACTATCTCCAATAAACAAGTGTTTAACCACCACGTCTTGACATTCAATGGCATCACCATTGCCGAAACCGCCACCACCGGCATCCTGCAGGTATCACCATTGACCAGAAATTTAACTGGACCAGCCACATAAATACTGTGGCAACAAGAGCAGGTCAGAGGCTGGGTATTCTGTGGCGAGTGTCTCACCGCCTGACTCCCCAAAGCCTTTCCACCATCTACAAGGCACAAGTCAGGAGTGTGAACGAATACTCTCCATTTGCCTGGATGAGTGCGGCTCCAACAACACTCAAGAAGCTTGACACCATCTAGGACAAAGCAGTCCGCTTGATCGTCATCACACACACCCCTTTAAACATTCACTCCCTGCACCATTGGTGCACCATGTCTGCAGAGTGTATCATCTACAAGATGCACTGCAGCACCACCCAAACCCGCGACCTCTACCACCTAGAAGGACAAGGGCGCAGGTATGTGGGAACACCATCACCTGCAAGTTCCCCCCAAGTTACAAACCATCCTGCCCTTGGAAATATATCGCCATTCCTTCATCGTCGCTGGGTCAAAATCCTGGTAATGCCTCCCTAACAAGACTGTGGGAGTACCTTCACCACACAGGCTGCAACGGTTCAAGTAGGCGGCTCACCACTGTTATATATGTATACATGTATTAACTCTGTACAGCCATCAGAGGGCTCATCCCCTAGAGTCCGAAGGGATCCCATAATCCCTTGGGAGCACAGCTATTTAAGGAGGCTTCACAGGTTGGAGAGGCACTCTGGAGACCTGCAATAAAAGACTAAGGTCACACTTTACTTTGAGCTCACAGTGTTCAGTCTGACTCTTTCTCCATACACAACAACCTCCACCTTCTCAAGGGCAATAAATGCAGTCTTGCCAGCGATGCCCACATTCCAGGCACAAATAAAAAAATGCTCAATGGGTTATAATCAACATCTGAACCCTGAGAATTAATCCATAGCCTTATAGTCTCTCCTTGGTATCTATTCTTTATAATATGTAGTTATCGGTAGAAATTTATTCTGTTTTTGCTCAACTTCTCTGCCAACAAAAGCTCTGTGTATAGGCGACAACTGTCAGTGTACATAATATACTTGACGTGTGACTGATGGACACACAAGAGGATTAACAATATGACATCGTTCCTGTGCGTTTCTGAAGAAATAATCTGTGGTTGATCACCAGAAAACTGTAACAATATATTGGTGCCATTCAGGAGGCAAATATTGGACTCACTGTCTACTAATGCTGGTAAAAGATTTGTGTCAGCATTTATCAATCAGTGTGTCTTTGGACAGCTCAACATTGAACTTAAATTAGTGTGTTTTCATGACTTAAGCTTTACTGGGAAAATATATCTACAGAAATCTACAGTTCCATCAGGTTCCAATGTAACACTTTAACAGGATGTGGATTGTCTGAGATATAAAAGAAGCTCAAACTGGTAACCTTTCTTTAAACATTCCTCATATATTAATTTGACCGTTTAATGTTTTGATTAAACACATTTAGTTATGATTAAGTGAGTAGTACACATTTGTGTGGTTGCTAAGCTACGTCAAAACTTTGAATGATAACAGATGAACTGTTTAATTTAAGTATAGCATAAGTTAATAATAAGCACCTAAATCTCAATCAATCTGATGTACACTGTAAAAACAGTGGTACAGCTTCTTGCCATATTTAAATAAAGCACCACTTCAAAATAAACATGAGCTAATTGGCATGGAATGTTTCTATTTAACATCTCTCGGTGCTTCACATATAATAAGTTATTTTAAAGGTAAATGCAGCAAGCATATTGCACAAGGTTTCAAAGATACCACACAATAATTGACCAGTTGAACTATTTATGGTTGAGGGCGTATTATTGGTCAGGACAATTCAACGGAATTTTAATATTCATCAGAACAGGCACCTGTTTTACCTCTGGCTATGCAGCACAGCCTCGGTACTGCATAGGAGGATTAGTCCAGTTTAGTCCTGTAATCAGACTTAAACTGTCTAACTCAAAGAAAAAAAAACTTGCATTTATATAGCATTTTTCACATCCTCAGGTCAGCTAAAGCTGCTTTACAGCCAATTAATTTCTTTTGAAGTGTAGTCATTGATTTATAGGCAAGCACGACAGCCAATTTAAACATGGCAATATCCCACAGTGACCAGTTAATCTGTTGTTGGCGATGTTGGTTGAATGACAAATATTGGTCAGGACAGCAGAAGAACTCCTCTGCTCTTCTTTGAATGGTACCATTCAATCTTTTATACCCGTCTGATTCCATCAGAGAAGGCAGAGGGAGACTCAATTTAATGTCTCGTCCAAAAGACGGTATTGAAGTGTCAGTCAGGATTATGTGCTCAAGTCCTGGGGGGAAGGGGAACTTGATCCCACAACATTTTGACCTTCTTCTTAGGCAGTCCCTCGGAGTCGAGGATGACATTTTGACCGAGAGGAAAGAGAGTCCCATTGAACCAAGGCCGACATTACAGAGCAAAAACTTTCTTGTGTAAACGGGTCTTTTTCGGGGTGGTGGGCAGTGATTAGTGGGGTACCACAGGGATCAGTGCTTGGGCCCCAGCTATTCACAAAATATATATATATATATAAATGATTTGGATGAGGGAACCAAATGTACTATTTCCAAGTTTGCTAATGACACAAAACGAGGTGGGATTGTGAGTTCTGAGGAGGATGCAAGGTGATTTAGATAGGTTGAGTGAGTGGGCAAACACATGGCAGATGCAGTATAACGTGGATAAATGTGAAGTTATCCACTTTGATAGGAAAAACAAAAGGGCAAAGTATTATTTAAATGGTGATGGCTTGGAAAGTGTCGATGTACAGGGGGACCTGGGTGTCCTTGTACACCAGTCATTGAAAGAAAACATGCAGGTGCAGCAAGCAGTTAGGAAGGCAAATGGTATGTTAGCCTTCATTGCAAGAGGGTTTGAGTACAGGAGCAAGGATGTCTTACTACAGTTATACAGGACCTTGGTGAGACCACACCTGGAGTATTGTGTGCAGTTTTGGTCTCCTTACCTAAGAAAGGATATACTTGCCATAGAGGGAGTGCAGCGAAGGTTCACCAGATTGATTCCTGGGATGGCAGGACTGTCGTATGAGGAGAGATTGGGTCGACTAGGCCTGTATTCACTAGAGTTTAGAAGAATGAGAGGGGATCTCATTGAAACGTATAAAATTCTGACTGGGTTGTATAGACTGGATGAGGGGAGGATGTTTCCCCTGGCTGGGAAGTCTAGAACAAGGGGTCACAGTCTCAGGATACGGGGTAGGAAATTGGACCGAGATGAGGAGAAATGTTTTCACTCAGAGGGTGGTAAACCTGTGGAATTCTCTACCACAGAAGGCTGTGGAGACCAAGTCACTGAATATATTTAAGAGGGAGATAGATAGATTTCTAGAAATAAAAGCCATCAAGGGGTATGGGGAAAAAGCAGGAATATGGTGTTGAGATAGAGGATCAGCCATGATCATATTGAATGGCGGTGCAGATTCGAAGGGCCGAATGGCCTACTACTGCTCCTATTTTCTATGTTTCTATGTTTTTATGTAACGCCTGATTTTGCAACCCCAATTATGGAATCTATTTTTTTGCCGCATTTTGCAGACAAGGGCGCAACATTTTTCCAGCCATCATCAGTACCACCCCGCAGCCATTACCGCCCTGAAATCGTAAAAGCCAAAAATCCAGCCTTATAGGTATTGAGCTAAATTGGCATTTCATCTGTATTTTTCAGAGTCTGATTTTTCTTTATTACACTGAATAGAGAAATAATTTATTTTCAACATCATTATTTAGTGTATTGAAGACTCAGTTACATACTAAAAGCCTTAGGATGGATTAGTAATTGTACCTAGAGGCTGAGAATTGATGCACCAACTTACTTCAACAGCATTAGGGATATGATGTAGCAAAAGAGAACCCCACCACATTGAGATCAATACAAAAGCGGATTCACAGTGCTCATAAGGTAAAGAAAGAAAGAAGGAAAGAAAGACTTGCATTTATATAGCGCCTTTCACGACCACCGGATGTCTCAAAGCGCTTAACAGCCAATTAATTACTTTTGCAGTGTAGTCGCTGTTGTAATGTAGGAAAGGCGGCAGCCAATTTATGGGATTAACTATTTGTACTGCACTTTTTTTGACAGACAGGCGTCTGTCCAGCAATCCCCCACCCCCGCCCATACTGCACTTTTAAGTCCCACCCCCTTTCAAGTTCCGCCCCCCTGGCCGATGGGTGGATCCAGTGACACATTCCTGTGAAACTTCAGGGTGTGGCTTATCCTCCAAGCGGATCAATCAGAAATAAGGGGTGGAGCCTTTTGGCGAATTTTGCAGTACAAATAAACGCATCCCCAATTTATGCACAGCAATGTGATAATGACCAGATAATCTGTTTTTGTTATGTTGATTGAGGGATAAATATAGTGCCGTGGAATTTTTACCTCCACCCGAGAGCCCAGATGGCGCGCCAGTTTAACGTCTCATCCGAAAGACGGTAAGTCTTAAACATTGTTAATCACCAGCATCTCGATGATAATCCATCCAATTGATTGGCTATTGTTAACTTGTAAACTATCTAAGGTGTTATTCTTGGAGTAATCTTAGATTTTGATCATTGCTATAATTAATACTCGTGTTAATACTGATATACAGTGAAAGACTGAACTGCCTATCTCACTTTATTATTCACTTTAAGTATCTCTGTCCATTAATAATTTGCTATTAAAACTGCTAGGTAATTTTGACTACATTTATCATATCTATTAAGTGTTCATGTATCCAAAATTAACCTTCAGCTGTGATTTTGTAATCAATAGTCTGGTAGTGCATGACTGGTTATCTGACCCTGCCTTTGATGATTTGGTAAGAAAGAGTTAATGAATTCACTCAATAGCTTGTGAGCATCTAATTGATGGTTTAAAACTAAAATTAAAACTTAAAGTTAATCTGAACTGGTTAATGTAAGGCAGTTTGCAAAGCCGATTCAGGCATCACTCACTCCTAGACCTAAACTGGCCGGTAAAACTCCGGACAATTCCTTCATGAGGATAAAAACAAGTGGTTTAAAAATTTCTCTGATCCCTTGGCATGTATTTGTCGGAAGGAAGCTCATGCGAGTATAAACACTAACATAGAACAGTTGAGCCACATGACCTGTTTCTGTTCTATAAATTCTATGTAATTTTATGATTGCTTTCATATTTTCCTTTAACTCCTGCCACAGAAATCACTGGTGTAATAAAACGTTAATATACACAGGCCTTTTCATTCATCAATTAAATTTGCCACTATGTAGCAATCCATTTGCAAATCTGGAAAGGAGAATATCAATAGCAGCAGTTTAAGCAGTTAAAACAAAATTTTAATTTCCCCCTTCCTTTATTGACTCATGCAAAGAATTGGTTCCATAGACACCGCCAGCTTTCTGGTACCTCTCCAAGGAGCCATTCTTCATGCATCACTCTGAACAGATTGTGCCAGGAGGTTGTTTAATGATGGAGTCATCATAGCCAAGCTAAATCCTGCACAAACACACCGTACGTGCGCACACACTTTCCAGTCGCACTCACTGGATTGAGATTGGGAACATGAAACCTACCGAATAGCTCAGGAGCAACAAGATTAGCCAATGCAGCATGGATCATGAATCCAACCTGGGAACATCCTAGTCTGTACGGCAAAGTGTCACACGATTTAGTATTGTACAAGATTTTCAATTAAAAAATGCTATCCACTCTAAAGAACAGTATAAAAAAGATCAAATAAGTCAGGCAATTTGGCATTAAAAAAATCCAACATTAATCAAGGACATTACAAATGGATTTAATCGTATATGTGGAAATACACAGCAAAAAAATCGAGGAATATTTGCTTCTTTCACACAGCATCTATGTTCAAACGTAGGTGGATATTGGCTGGTGTCTTTAATGCAGATTCACAGAAGTGCATTTTTATACCATGGCATGAACAATATGGGCACCTGTATGTGTGCATCTTATTGAACGGATATTAAATCATATACGTCTGCTACTCATACATAATTTGACGGAGATATGTAAAGGAACAATTTGCAAAGACAAGCGGGAAACTCAAAATGGCAGTGGAGAAGTACCGCGGAGTAAACTTTGCTCACTCCAGAATCCCAGCTTTCAATCTCAAAGGGAGTTTACAAGGAAAAATAATTACAAGTTGGCAGTAGAAGAGTGCTTCAAATATGTTAGCCTGGAACATGGAAAGATAATGATATAAATCTACCCAAACAGCCAATTGAATGGAGCTTCCTGCAATCAGGAAACCGCCACATGTAGAGAGATTAGGTCCACAGATCATTGATGTTATATTTAAGAACCTGTTCTACTTGAAGCAGTTTTGCAGTTTGTCATTTCTGCATAAACCAACTATTTATATTATAGGTGGATTTCATAGCACCAATGGCAACACAAAACTAGAACGTTTTATTTTGATTTTCTGCAATGATAACATTGTTTTCCTTTGAGTAGCCAACTCTTTCTTTCATAAATTAGGGCTTGGAATCCCAAAGAGCTTTTCACTATTAGCAGGAGGTTCCTGGGAGTGTGTTCATATTTGCAGAGGTTTCAACATAGAATATCTCAATAACCGTTGATCGAAATCACATTGCATGACCTGGCAAAGACCTACAAAGTTTTCTGCTTATTGAAGAAAAGCCAGCAGGCCTTTAAGAGCCAAGAAGCAGAAACTAAGTCGGGATACATTCAGTATAAAGGACATCTGCCTTCTCCTTGTACTTGTCTTCCTCCTCTACTCGTTCCTTCATTATCATTTCTTCCATTACCATTTCAATCATTCTCACTTGCTCATCCTGTGCTGTTGCATATGAGTTTTACCATTTTTTCACATTTTAGAGGTGGAGGAAGATTTTCTCGAAGTGCTGTTGTGTAGCAAAATATTAATCTTGTTCTTGTTAAACAAGCTTACCTTTTTCCTTTAGAGCAGAGAAGATTGAAAGGAGATTTGATAGAGGTGTTCACAATCATGAGGGGTCTGGACAGAGTGAATAGAGAGAAACTGTTCCCATTGGCAGAAGGGCCGAGAATCAGAGGACACAGATTTAAGGTGATTGGCAAAAGAACCAAAGGCGACATAAGAAAAAACTTTTTTACACAGTGAGTGGTTAGGACCTGGAATGCACTGCCTGAAAGGGTAGTGGAGGCAGACTCAATCACTGCTTTCAAAAGGGAACTGGAAAGAAAAAAAATTGCAGGGCTACGGGGAAAGGGTGGGAGAGTGGGACTAGCTGAGGTGCTCTTGCAGAGAGCTGGTACAGGCTCAACAGGCCGAATCGTTCCTTCCGGGCTGTAACCATTCTATAATTTGTCATAGATAGGGCACAGAGGAGGTCTTTATCTGTGGGCTGAACAGGTCTAAACTACATGAACAATTTGCCTTCTTTGATCTGTTTGAAAATTAAAATGGATAACCCTCCCCTTTAATTAGATTTTATCTGTCTCTTGAAAGTAATGTACATGTACATTCTGCAGAGTCAAAACAGATCTGGAATGTAGTGTGAAGGTAGAGTTTTGCCTCTGTTACATTGTTGTTTTCAAGACTAAATGGAGAACCTGCATGAATCATAGAATAAGTTCTCATTTACAATAGAGATGATTCTGCAGGGCTGCATGCCCAGTGAGAAAGCAATACAATGCAAGAAGGAAGTATGGTTCAGAGATAGTCTATAACCTTGTAGCCTTGATGCTCTAACCCAAATTCCTGTCAAGCACAGCTCCCGGCTCGGACATGCAAAATTACAGAATGGTCCTTAATATTCCCTGGAATAATTATTTTTTTCCCCCTATTATATAACTGTTATGTAGTCTTTTTAGGGCTGTCTGATTAATATCAGACAAGTTCTGGGAACATTTAATATTTGAAACTGGTACAGCTTGAGAGTCACCCAGTTGATGAAAATACTTTGATTTGTGCTTGAATTACACACAGATGGTGAAATAAACTATGTTTTTCTTACATGATCCAACACGATGAATGAACACAGTATTTGCAGAATATGAAAACCAATTCCTTTGCATAAGTGCTCCATATGCACATGGGACACTTACACTGTAACATGCAGAAACTATGGGGAATTACCTCAAAATTAGACTGAAATCTGTATTACTCTTCACATAAGGGTATTTGTGGTCTTCGAAAAGGAGCCCTTTATAGCAACATCAGACATTTCCTCTGAAACCCAATTATATTTTAGTAGAATTTTTTGGCATACTAAGTCACTTCTACAATCACTTTCTCTGCCAGCTTTCCTACAAACGATTCTATGGAAACCTATGGAAAAAAATGTATTGGAAGATCTCCACACAATTATGGAAACATTGGTTATCTCTTACAAGAAGAATTAGGGGGTGGGAAACTAAAACTACTACAGGTGGAAGCTGCAGACTGCTTTAATTCAACTGTTGATAGGGGATTAACGTAGAACATAGAAAATAGATGCAGGAGTAGGCCATTCGGCCCTTCGAGCCTGCACCACCATTCAATAAGATCATGGCTGATCATTCCCTCAGTACCCCTTTCCTGCTTTCTCTCCATACCCCTTGATCCCTTTAGCTATAAGGGCCATATCTAACTCCCTCTTGAATATATCCAATGAACTGGCATCAACAACTCTCTGCGGTAGGGAATTCCACAGGTTAACAACTCTCTGAGTGAAGAAGTTTCTCTTCATCTCAGTCCTAAATGGCCTACCCCTTATCCTAAGACTGTGTCCCCTGGTTTTGGACTTTCCCAACATTGGGAACATTCTTCCCACATCTAACCTGTCCAATCCCGTCAGAATCTTATACGTTTCTATGAGATCCCCTCTCATCCTTCTAAACTCCAGTGTATAAAGGCCCAGTTGATCCAGTCTCTCCTCATATGTCAGTCCAGCCATCCCTGGAATCAGTCTGGTGAACCTTCGCTGCACTCCCTCAATAGCAAGAACGTCCTTCCTCAGATTAGGAGACCAAAACTGAACGCAATATTCCAGGTGAGGTCTCACCAAGGCCCTGTACAATTGGTGTCATGTTTTGAATGGTGAAATTCAACACTTCACATTTAGAATGGGTGTGCTGTTAAGGCACAAAACCTTAATATTAGCTGTGTTTTGTTCATTTCTTCATAGGTTCACATAAATATAATATATTGCAACTATAACTACAACTTTTAAAAAATGTATTAGTTCATGGGATGTGGGCATCGCTGGCAAGGCCGGCATTTATTGCCCATCTCTAATTGCCCATGAGGTGGTGGTGGTGAGCCGCCTTATACATCTAAATGGCTTGCTAGGCCATTTAAGAATCAACCACATTGCTGTGGTTCTGGAGTCACATATAGGCCAGACCAGGTAAGGGTTGCAGATTTCCTTCCCTTAAGGACATTAGTGAACCAATGGGGTTTTACAACAACCCGGTAGTTTCATAGAGCCCAAGTTTCCCCAGGAGTTGCCCTGGTTTTTTTGGAGCAACTAGATTTTTTTGGAGTATCTTAAAAATCGCAATGCTGCCCATTTAATTTGCTCCAGTGTGAGTGAGTTAGATAGGTTTCTTTAGTTTAGTTTTTTTTTTCAAAAGGGGTCGTTACCAGCTACTTACGCCTGTTTAGGCCTTTTAAGCAGGTTTAGACAGCTAAAAGTAACTTAGGCCAGTGTATGTGGCCACTTGTGGCTGCACAGAAAAACCTTACTGTGAGTTAAGAAATCAGCGCAGGTAGCCAGAGATGGGGGGGGGGGGGCGGGGGGGGGAGAAGAAGGGAAGTGAGAGGACCTTGCAAAGCACTAAACACCTTCACAACAACATTAAAAAAGCTTGAGTACATTTAAAGCACCAAGCACTAAACAAAGCACAAAAATAAGCATTCAATAACAAATAAAAAATACAAGGAAGCTAGAGGACCTGCACCCAGCACCAAGACTTACAAAGCACTAAACAACTAGATTAAAAATGGATTGGTAAACTCGCAAATACATTATAGCAAGTCCTGTAAATAAGAGTTTTCCGAAGGAAATTTTGATGAGCAGGTTTATTCTATCCACTGAAGCACAGTGTGTTTTATTTCCTTGCAGAATGTTTTTATATGGTATTCTTGTACCAACAAAGGCACCTTTATCAAAAGGTTACAAGAATGTTTTATATGACATTTAAACTATTTATGTTTTTAGAATGTTATACTCTAAATCTCTGTGTTTGTTGTTTGTCTTGTTTGGTCTTTAGTTCCGATCTGACAGGCTTTGCTGTTGGATTTGGCTTACACTACCTCTCCCAAGATCCAACAATAAAGCTTTGTTTTTTTAAATATTTGCTGTACATGAGCGGATGCAGCTTCTGGTTTGTAATGTGAAAAAAAAATGTTCATGAGGAGGAGAATTTAATTTATACAGAGCAATGTAACTATTCTTCTTAAATGTAAAGCCGTTGAGATAGATTTACATATTTATGATTAGATTAGTTTTATTCCAATTCCATTTTTAACTCTCATCAATTATCTGAAAATATTATAACCCAACATTATGACTTGCTTGATTTTGGGGATTTATTTTGGACTGAGCATTTATGTTAGACAAAGTTATGCACATTCTACGTACTCTAGCAACTGTGCCAGACGATTTCTGCCAGCATGCTGATAAAACACCTTAATTGCCAACCCTCAAGTACTTTGCAATATGTCAACATAATTTCAATTTTACTTACAAATACAGATATTCTGGTGGCTAATCTGGCCGCCGATGAGGGAGCCCATTCTGCCAGGGCTAGCGGCGGCGTGCTTCGGGCCCCTTCCACACAGCCTGCAGAGCGTCGCAGAGATTCGGGCTGCGAGGAACTACTGCACATGCGTGCACACTCTAGCGCGCATGTGCAGAGGTCCCGGCACTGTTTTCAGCACCAGGACCTGGTTCCGCCCCCCTACTGCTTGTGCTGTGCCACGCCAAGGCCTGCGACATTCCAAGAAGCAGGGGGAATTCCTAAATAAGTTTTTGGTGCCATTTTTAGTGTAGAAATTCGGCACACCTCCGTACCGGGGGGGGGGGGGGGGGGGGGCGGGGGTGGAGGCAAACTTGGGCCCATGGTCACCATTACTGATACTAGCTTTGAATTCCAGATTTTTCTACTTAACTTCATTTAAATTCCCCAGCTGCCGTAGTGGGATTTGAACTCATGTGTCTGGATCATTAGTCCAGGCCTCTGGATTACTAGTCCAGGAACATAACCACTATGCTACCATACTTGCATTTATGTAGCACCTTTATTGTAGAAAACAAGCATCTCAAGGTGCTTCAGAGAGGCATGAGGAAAAAGGATGCTGAGCCAAAGAAACAGATATTAGGAGAGGTGATCAAATGCTTGGTTAAAGAGGATAGTCTTAAAGGAGGAGAGGGAGGTAGAGAGAAAGAGCAACTTAGGGAGCGAATCCCAGAGAGTGCGACATAATCAGGTGAAGGCACAGCCGGCAACAGTGGGGTGAAGCGGGGGATGGGGTGTGCATATACACTAGGCTGGAGTCAGAGGAGTGAAGCGTTGCACTGGAGGAGGTTGTAGAGATGAGGAGAGGTAAGGCCATTGAGGGATTTAAATATACTACTTTATATAATCAGTCAAACACAAGGCAGGATTGGGGTCAAGTCATGGGCAGAGAATCACAAAGCTATAAACAGAGTTCATGTGTTACCTATATTCTGCGAATGGCACTTTAAATTGAGAGATAATGCTTCAAGGTACGATGGTGTAGTTGTTATGCTACTGGACTAGTAATCCTGATAATATGAGCTTAAATCCCATCTTGAGAGTTTTGAATTCTCTTTTTAAAATCTGGAAACTGACCATGAAACTGTCAGATTGTGGAAAAAACCCAAGCAGTTCACTAATGTCCTTTATGGAAGGAAACTTGCTGTCTTTATGCCCTCTGGCACATGCATAACTGCAATCTCATACCAACATGTTTGACTTTTATGGCCCACTGAAGTGGCCTGGCTTGCTCGCAAGCCATTCATTGTTCAGGGGCAACTTGGGATTGGCAATAAATGCCAGCCTTGCCAGAAATGCCCACAAGAATGATTTAAAAAAATGTTATACCATTATTTCTTCCAAGGGGAAGGAGCCTCATAACTCAGTATCCCTTTAAAAGGCAAGATTTTGAAGAAAACTAGGATCACTATGGGGCCGAAATCGTTGGCCTTACCGTCCTCTACGGCCAGTTGCCTCCGAGTGTTTTAGCCGCTCTCCCCTTGGTGACAGATTCCTTCAGGTCTGCAACCGGCGGGAGGGGAGTACCGCTGGGAACCGCCCGCTGATGACCGCTGACGGCCTCTGGCGGCCAAGTCGGGTAAGTGACCTCCCGCCTCCTGAGCTGGCGTATTGGTGTGGGCGGGAGTTGGTGGCGGCAGGGGGAAGGACCGCTGCGTGGAGGCAGGTGTCACCCTGACGGTAAGTAACAAGTCCTGCAAAAAAAGGTGAGTGAACATTTTTTAACTTTATTTCTTTCAGGGGTTTACCTGTATGGGGTCCCCTGAAGGTGTTATGGTGTTTATTTTTTTATTGTGAATATTTTTATTTTTATGTGCTCCCCCTCCCTGGGCCCGACTCAATTCTCAGCGGCACTTTGGCGAGGAACGCATTTGCTGCCGAGATCGGGAGCTCCTGCCCGCTACCACCCAGATTGACGGCGTAAGCAGTTATTTGGCCATCGGGCAGTACTGCCATCTCTTTTAGAGGGATCATCCTGGCAAAGTACCACCCGGTCTCTCGGTGGCCATCGGCCATCGTTTGGGTGGCACTTGGGCGGGCCTTGGCTTCCACCAAGTTCGGGCCCTATGTGTTTTTCCTCTTTCTTTGTTCAGCTAAATCTGGAGCGCTGTTTGAGGGAACTCTCCTGGAGCAACCACAACAACAACTTGTATTTATATAACGCCTTTAACATAGTAAAACATCCCAAGGCGCTTCACAGCAGTGTTATAAGACAAAAAAATTAATTTCACACCGAGATAAGAAGAAATTACGGCGGATGACCAAAAGCTTGTTCAAAAGAGGTAGATTTTAAGGAACGTCTTGAAGGAAAAAAGAGAGGTGGAGAGGTTTAGCGAGGGAGTTCCAGAGCTTCGGGCCTTGGCAGCTGAAGGCACGGTCACCGATGGTTGAGCGATTATAATCAGGGATTCTGAAGAGGGAAGAATTTGAGGAGTGTAGATATCTCAGGGCGGTGGGGGGTGGGGGAGGGGGGCGGGTTGTGAGCTGAAGATTACAGAGATAGGGAAGGGCGAAGCCATGGAGGGATTTGTAAATGAAGATGAGAATTTTGAAATCGAACAGATGCTGAACTAAATCACACGAGTCAACAATAATCCAAGTGAAGATAGCCATGAAGCCCAGAGTGTTTTTAAAATCTTGTGGTGTTTTCTCTGTGCATTAATGTTACTCATTCACACTACCCGACACAATAATTTCACCAAGACAGTCTGCGATGCTGTCAGCAGCACACAGTCTAAAATAAAGAAAAGAAAAATATTATTTTATGATTCACTTTTATTATGAGCATTAAAACTTTTATAAGCTGTTTCAAATAAAATGAAACTGACATTAATCAGTATATTTTTCATTCATATCTCGAAGTACGATATGTAGGAATCCTGACATTTTTTTTAATGCAACAGTTATTCAAAAATGAATGAACTGCTTGATATGTTTAATAGTCTTCACAAAACTTTTTTGGGTGAATACAAAGTTGGATTAATTGTTGTTGTAGAGGAAATAATTTGATACTTTGGCAACTACATTAAGGAATGCAGCAGTGATTGAGTAATATAGATGTCAAAATGCAAGAAGTATTATAAACAGTTGTGACAAAATATGTTGAAATGTTTTATTGTCAGTCATTCATTTGTATTAAACATCATAATATTTATATGAATTGAAATGGTTTTGAACCAAGTTTTATACTCTAAGATCTGAATTAAAGGCAGATCTTTAGCAGAAAACAAAATTTACAGAGCGAGTTATAGTCTGCAATGTCCTGCCTGAAAAGGCGGTGGAAGCAGATTCAATCGTAACCTTCAAAAGGGGATTGGATAAATACTTGAAGGGAAAAAAAATTACAGGGTTATGGGGAAAGAGCAGGTGAGTGGGACTAATAGGACAGCTCTAGTCACTGAATATATTTAAGAGGGAGATAGATTTCTAGAAACAAAAGGCATCAAAGGTATTGGGAAAAAGCGGGAATATGAGATAGAGGATCAGCCATGGTCATATTGAATGGCGGTGCAGACTCAAAGGGCCAAATGGCCTACTACTGTTCCTATTTTCTATGTTTCTATCAGATCTGGCACAGGCATTTTGGGTCAAATGGCCTCCTTCTGTGCTGTATCATTCTATCATACGTCAATTGCTGGTAGGTTTCATTTCCATGGCGTTCAGATTCAGATTTGAACTTGGAGTTTCAGATTCGCACTAACATTTGAACCATGGATCCAGATTTGCCAGATTATGGTTATGTTTGCTCAGAGAATCCGATACGATCTCTTGCAGGACAATTCTACGTTTAAGCTTAATGTCCTGCAAAAGTAATGTAGCAGAACTACACAATACCCCACATCCCTATTTTAATTCTGGTTTCATCTCCCTGGCCCAGAGGTTATATAGACTGAGATGACCACACACTCCACAGGAGCTATTATATCCCGTGGCATGTTTGATCACATCATTCTATACCTACCTCTATCACTGCCAATGCTGTTCTCAACAAAATATTTATCCAGTCCTTTTTTGAAGGAGCTATTCAACACAGCATCAATTGCTTTCGCTGTGATTCATTTCCACAGGTCTAGTACTTCTTGGGAACAGCTGTTCTATAGTCTTGCTATTTGACTAGTCTTTGCTATTGTGAACACATAACTAGAGGACATCAGTTTAAACTTGACATCAAGTATGACCAGAGATTCGAAGAATTTACATCCTTCATGTCTGTCATTATTCAAAAAATGGGATCATGTACTCTGCAATAATACTAAGAGTTATGGTCTGTGACTAGGTAGAAATGTTAGATACTTAATCATAGGGTGGGGAGAGGATCATAATTGAGCTTTATCTTGTCCTCACCTGAGGTGCTTTGGCTCCTCTTATTACAGAACCTGATAGAAAAGGTATGAGTGCCAGACGTTTGGCTAAAGGATTTCATAATAGCGTCAGAGAAAAAGGACAATACATTTAAACTTGAAAGCGAAATATTTATAAATGTTTTCAACATACAAAATTACAACCAATCTCTGAACAAATGTATCCAAAAGCTGCAAAGGATGTCCAGTACTGACAGGATTATGAAAACTATCAAATATAAATAGACTATACTGCAGCCAATGCCAGATTGATTCAGTGGTAGCACTTTCACCTCTGAGTTACACAAGAAAATCGGAACATAAGAAATAGGAGTAGGAGTAGGCCATACGGCCCCTTGAGCCTGCTCTGCCATTTAATACGATCATGGCTGATCCGATCATGGACTCAGCTCCACTTCCCTGCTCGCTCCCCATAACCCCTTATTCCCTTATCGGTTAAGAAACTGTCTATCTCTGTCTTAAATTTATTCAATGTCCCAGTTTCCACAGCTCTCTGAGGCAGCAAATTCCACAGATTTACAACCCTCTGAGAGAAGAAATTTCTCCTCATCTCAGTTTTAAATGGGCGGCCCCTTATTCTAAGATCATGCCCTCTAGTTCTAGTCTCCCCCATCAGTGGAAACATCCGCTCTGTATCCACCTTGTCAAGCCCCCTCATAACCTTATGCGTATCGATAAGATCATCTCTCATTCTTCTGAATTCCAATGAGTAGAGGCCCAACCTTTTCAACCTTTCCTCATAAGTCAACCCCCCTCATCTCCAGAATCAACCTAGTGAACCTTCTCTGAACTGCCTCCAAAGCAAGCATATCCTTTCTTAAATATGGAAACCAAAACTGCACGCAGTATTCCAGGTGTGGCCTCACCAATACCCTGTATAACTGTAGCAAGATTTCCCTGCTTTTATACTCCATCCCCTTTGCAATAAAGGCCAAGATTCCATTGGCCTTCCTGATCACTTGCTGTACCTGCATACTATCTTTTTGTGTTTCATGCACCAGGACCTCCAGGTCTCGCTGTACTGCAGCATTATGCAATTTTTCTCCATTTAAATAATAACTTGCTCTTCAATTTTTGCCCACTCACTTTGCCTGTCTAAGTCCTTTTGCAGGTTTTTTGTGCCCTCCTCACACATTGCTTTTCCTCCCATCTTTGTATTGTCAGCAAACTTGGCTACGTTATACTCAGTCCCTTCATTCAAGTCGTTAATATGGATTGTAAATAGTTGGGGTCCCAGCACTGATCCCTGCGGCACCCCGCTAGTTACTGGTTGCCAACCCGAGAATGAACCACTTATCCTGACTCTCTGTTTTCTGTTAGTTAGCCAATCCTCTAGTTAGAAGGTCAAGGGGTTAAGCTCCATTCCAGGTCTTGAATAAATGATCTAGACCGCAACTTCAGTGCAGTACTGAGTGAATACTGCATTGCCAGAGGTATCACCTTGTTGAAGAGATATTAAACCAAGGTCTTGTCTGTCTGTTCAGATGGATGCAAAAGATATCTTAAATCTGAAGAAGAGCAGGAGATTTCTCCCAATGTCCTGACCAACATTTATCCCTCAACCAACATCACCGAAATAGATGAACAAGTCATTTGTCTGCTGTTGTTGGGACCTTGTCTGCAAATTGTCCATCGTGATAGTCTATCATCATTATCATAGGCAGTCCCTTGGAATTGAGGAAGACTTGCTTCCACTCCTGAAGTGAGTCCTTTGGTGTCTGAACAGTCCAATACGAGAACCACAGACTCTGTCAGAGGTGGGACAGATAGTCGTTGAGGGAAGGGGTGGGTGGGACAGGTTTGCCGCACGCTCTTTCTGCTGCCTGCACTTGATTTCTGCATGCTCTCGGCATTGGGACTCGAGGTGCTCAGCGCCCTCTCGGATGCACTTCCTCCACTTAGGGCCAGGGCCTCCCAGGTGTCAGTGGGGATGTCGCACTTTATCAAGGAGGCTTTGAGGGTCTCCTTGTAACGTTTCTGCTGCCCACCTTTGGCTCGTTTGCCAAGAGGGAGCTCCGAGTAGAGCACTTGCTTTGGGAATCTTGTGTCTGGCCTGCGGACTATGTGGCCTGCCCAGTGGAGCTGATTGAATGTGGTCAATGCTTCAATGCTGGGGATGTTAACCTGAATGAGGACACTGATGTTGGTGCGCCTGTCCTCCCAGGGGATTTGTAGGATCTTGCCGGAGACATCGTTCGTGATATTTCTCCAGCAACTTGAGGTGTCTACTGTACATGGTCGATGTCTCTGAGCCATACAGGAGGGCAGGTATTGCTACAGCCCTGTAGACCATGAGCTTGGTGGCAGTTTTGAGGGCCTGGTCTTCAGACACTTTTTTCCTCAGGCGGCCGAAGGCTGCACTGGCGCACTGGAGGCAGTGTTGGATCTCGTCGTCCATGCCTGCTCTTGTTGATAGGAGGCTCCCGTGATATGGCTCCTGAGATATCCACGCCGTGGATCTTGATGACTAGGGGGGCAGTGTTGTGCGGTGAAGACAGGCTGATGGAGGACCTTTGTCTTACGGATGTTTAGCGTAAGGCCCATGCTTTCATACACCTGGAGTGCAGCTTCTGTATGTGCGCAGACGCAGGCGTCGTCCGCGTACTGTAGCTCGACGACGGAGGTTGGGGTGGTCTTGGATGTGGCCTGGAGATGACGAAGGCTGAACAGGTTCCCACTGGTTCTGTAGTTTAGTTCCACTCCAGCGGGGAGCTTGTTGACTGTGAGGTGGAGCATGGCGGCGAGAAAGATTGAGAAGAGGGTGAGAGCGATAGCCTATATAACAACAGTAATAATACTTCACAGGTAATTTATTGGCTGTGAAACAGATTGGGGATGTGAATGGCATACATAAATGAAAATTCTTTCTTCACAAATGATTCGGAACTAATACAAAATATTACCTCCCCCCTTTTATTCCTGAACTTTTAAAGAGAGGTTCTGTTAAAAGACAGCGCTCTACACTGATACGAAGAAAGCTGCCCAAAAAGATCTAGTGGTCTCGATGGTGTGAATTTCTCTTCTCCCAACATTTGTTTGAATCTGGCACCAAATCAAGCGAATCTCCAATGTCCAGCAACAGTGATATCATCAAGCAGGCTGAGCAGTCAATCACATTGATGAATTCTCACAGACAGCAAACCAGGAAGTCAAATGCACAGATTTTAAATTACTTTTTGTAAATTTTATTGAAAACAAAATAAAGATTGGGACATACACATAGGATTAAGGTAGAAGCTGAAATATCATCAACATACTTTAAAAAATAATTTAAAAAACTATGTAATGCTTAATCATAGTTGTTAGATCTCTTAATTTCCAATGAAATGCAAACTCCAATTGTAGTTTTAATGTAACTTTATTCTGGCAGCAGCAACAAGCTTCTGGCTTTAAGCCAGGCCTTTGTCCTTCTGAGACCACATGGCCAAAATGGCTGTACTTATACCTGGTTCAATTTACAGAAAAGAACTCGCCTTCTTTGACCTTATTGGCTCAATTAATAGTCTGTTAACCTTTAATTGGCTCGCTATCCAAAGGTCCTAAAATGTCAAGTTGATTGATGACTTAATGCAACATGCTGAGTTGCATGTAGCAGCTTTGACTTGGGGGTCTGTGAATTTTCACAGCCTGTCTGAATGCAGCCTGTTTGAATTATCTATCAATCTCCCCTTTGATTCTTTCACAAACTGAATCATAAAACATCAGCTATCACTGGTTAAACATTCTACAAAATAATTTAATACATATTAATAGAGTTTCCTTCTAAAATTTGTTGATGTGTTTCACCACATGTCCGGACTAGTAACTTGCACACAAATTTACACCAACCCGAGTTCCATCGTGGCCACAATGGAAGTCTGGTTTTAGTAGGTTAATTATCCTTATTCCAATTTAATTCAAATCAATATCTTAATTCAATCAGTAAACAACCTTCCCTTAAGCATACCCCTGTGCCACGTGCAGACGGTCTGCTGGGACCTGCAAGGTGTCTCACATGCGGGACAGCAACTACAGCCGCCTGGTTGCAACAACATTTAATCAACATAAACAAACAATATAAAAGTAAAATAATTACAACAAACAAACCTTCCACCAATGAAGTTCCTATTGAACCTAGCCATTCAGTGGCTCTGCTCCACAAAGTGAATGATGGGGGTTGCTTATATGTGCAACACTCAGTTCTGAGTAGGGCGCAAGTACCTCCCTTTTCAGAATTCCGGGAGCAGTTACTATAATTCCTTTGCTACCCTACTATTTCCCTTTGGTGCAGAGGGTCGGCTAGTAAGAAGTAGGCCTATGCCTAGAATACCTACAATCAGTAATACGGTAAATTTATACATTTTGGCAAAAAGTAATTGTCCTTATTAGATTTCAGCTTCAGTTACGGGTGCTCGTTTAACGTGTGAAGCGTGGATCCAGGCTTTCTTTCCTTGGACTTTAACAGCTGCCTGGGTGGTCAATAACACTTGATAAGGTCCCTCTCACTTGGCACCCAAAGGTTCTTTATGCAACTTTTTCACATGCACCCAGACTCCCGGGATGATGTCGTGTCCTCCTTCGGGTGGATTACCCCAAGCTGCCGATACCAGTCGGGAAACAGAACTAATAGCATTGGTTAGGTTCTGACAGTATGATAACAAAGTGTCACTCATTAAGTGAACATCAGCTTTCCGTAAATCGATAGTTCCTGGCAGCGACATGGGTCTTCCTGTTATAATTTCAAATGGGCTTAGACCTGTAGTTCTGTTCGGGGTTGCCCTAATGCTACATAGCACTATTGGTAGTGCCTGGGGCCATGGTGTTCCTTCTTGGTGATATTTAGCATGCTGTTGTTTCAGAGTTCGATTCATTCACTCTACTTGTCCTGATGATTGTGGATGATAAGGACAGTGTAAATCCCAAGTAATGTTCAGTAACCTACAGACTTCTTGGCAGACAGCACCTGTGAAGTGTGTTCCCTGATCTGAGTCAATACTACCCGGGACTCCCCATCGGGGAATGTAATCCTTACACAAGACCTTTGCAGTGTGATTGGCTGTGGCTCTTTTAGTTGGGACAGCTTCTACCCATCTAGAGAATCTGTCGACCATGACAAGAATGTTAGTGTATCCTTGGCATGAAGGAAGAGATATATAATCAACCTGCAGATGCTGGAATTGTCCAACAGGGGCAGGGGGCCTCAGTTGGGGCATTACCATGATGGGTCCAGAATTATTTTTCTGGCAGACCACACAGCGGTCTGCTACCAGCTGGGCATGTTTTTTAAATCCCCGACCCCACCAGCTTCTCTGGAACCATGCCGTCATCTGTTGTGAGGCCAAGTGTCCCCACGAGTGGATCTGTTGGGCTAAAAAAGGCATAAGCGCTTGTGGCGCGACTGGCTTGTCGGTAACTCTTTGTCTCCAGACACCATCTTCACATAGCTTAATTCCTGCCTCAATCCATGTCCATTTCTCCTCTCGGGAGCACTCGCCTTGCATTGTTTGAAGGTCTCGTGTCAGAGTCCTGAGTGCTTTCAATCTGCACATCTGTGTTGGTTCTTCTGGGGGAACGCCCTGTGAGGCGGCATCTTTAGCTGCCTGGTCGGCTAGGGCATTTCCCTGTGCTTCCGTGGTATTTTCCTTGCTATGGGCCTTACACTTCAGGATGGACACTTCCTGAAATAATTGTATGGCCTCTAGTAAGTCTCGGACTTCTTTTCCATTCGGATAGGTGTACCAGCAGCAGTGAGGAATCCCCTTTTCCGCCATAACAGTCCAAAGTCGTGAGCGACTCCAAAAGCACAACGCGAATCTGTGTCGACATTAGCTGTCTGTCCTTCTGCTATTCTATATGCTTCTGACAGGGCCCGTAACCCGGCCTGTTGTGCTGACGTTCCTGAGGCTAAACACCCTTTTGCCACTACCTCATATAAGGTTGGAACTGCCCATCCTGCTTTTCTGGTACCATTGTCAACAAAGGAGGAACCATCTGTAAACAGGATGAGGTCTGGGTTGTGCAGAGGCTCCTCTGCTGCTAAGGCTGCTTCTTCTGTTTCTTTTAAAATCTCCACGCAGTCATGCTCTTCACATTCTCCCCCCTCTTGCTCTCTCGATTCTGACATTGGGAGCATAGTTGTGGGATTAACCAGGCTGGCCCGGACGATATGGAGATTAGGAGCTTCCAAAACTGCTGTCCAGCGGGTCCATCTAGCTGCCGTCACCTGAGACATTCTATTCATAGACAGCAAAGCATGTACGGTGTGGGGACTCTTGACAATCAGCTTTTGGTCGAGGACGAGACCCGCAGTGGTCATTACCGCTCGACATATAGCTTCCATGGCCCTTAGACAACTTCCCCATCCGAGGGCTACCGCCGAATAATAGCCAATAGGTCTTTGCCGATCCCATGTTCTTGTGTCAGTATAGCTGTCATATATCCTTCTTTCTCATGGACAAACAAGGTAAATGGCTTACCACTGTCGGGGATTCCAAGAGCCAGTGCCGAACACAAAGCCTTTTTCAAACTCAGGAAGGCCTCTTGCTGTTCCTTAGTGAGGGTGATGGCTTCTTTAGAGGCACGTTTCCCCTTTAAGATATCATTCAATGGCTGAGCAAGCTGTGTGAAGGAGTCAATCCAATTTCTGTTAAAGTTACACAATCCCAAAAAAGACCTTAGTTCCTGAATCGTGGTGGGTTTTTTTAGCAGCCCGAATGGCTGCAGTTCTATCCTGGGTAAGTTCTCTCTTTCCTTGTGAAATCTTTTGTCCCAGGTATACAACCTCTTCTTGGGATATTTGTGCTTTGTTGATGCTGGCTTTATGTCCTTTCAGCCAAAAGTGGTCCAGCAAAGCTCGTAAATCTTGTTCATGTTGTTCTTCCGTGTTTGAAGCTAGCAGGATATCGTCTACATATTGGATGACTGTGGATGACAGGGGAGGTAATTCTCGCAAATGGCTTTGTAAAGGCATGTGGAATACCGTAGGGCTGTTGTGGAAACCCTGTGGTAACCGGGTCCAAGTATACTGTTGTCCTTGGACCTTGAAAGCAAACCACTGTCGAACCTCCGGTGCCAGAGGCACCGACCAAAATCCGTTGACCATATCTATAACCGAGAAATGTTTATGTTCCGGTTTGAGGGCATTAAAAATGGTGGAGGGATCTGCGACCAAAGGAGCTTTTTGATCAATACACTGGTTAGCTTTCCTATAATCGACAGTCAAACGCCAAGTCTCATTAGATTTCTGTACCGGCCACACGGGGCTATTGGAGGAGCTATGCGTTTTAATAAGCACCCCTTGTTTCTCCAATTGCTGAACAACCGGTAAGATTCCCGCGATGGCAGTTGGACTGATGGGATACTGTTTAGTGCATGGAGGCTTGGTCCCGGTAAATAACGCAGGCTCCATCTGGAGTAGGGCACAATCGTTCTTATCTTTAGCCCATATCGGGTGTGCCTTCAATTCTTCTTTCTTCAAAGTTCTAATTGACCATGTCACCCGACCATCCTCAAAATGCAACGATGAATCTACTTGGATTAGAACGTCCATTCCCAAAAGGGGTTGATCTACTGGGCCTATCCAGACCGGTGTAGTTAGTTCATGTGGACCCAGACCTATAAGTACCGGTGTTGTCCTTTTAATTTCCATTTTATGGCCCCCAACTCCATAGCTGTACGTGCCCTACCATCCAACGGCAAAAAGTCTCCATATTGTAGGGGTAAGCATGTTAATTCCGCCCCTGTGTCTAAAAAACAGTCCACATCCTTATCGCCCACCCTCACAGTTATATATAGCCCATCTCCCCTCTGTTGTATTAGTGCGAGGAGGGGGGCCAGGGTGGGCTCTAATCGTTTTTTGCTATCCCAAGTAACTCCTTCTGTTGTTGTATTGTCAGTCGCTTAAATGCTTCTATGAGGTCATTATCTTGTGACATGCCTGGTTTTTTGGCTGAATTGTATCCCTGGCTGCGTCCTCTTCCCCGGCCATGACCTTGCTGTTTTGCCCTGCACGTCTTGGCCCAGTGACCTTCTTTCCCACAATAATGACATTTTCCGGGTAATTTTCCTAATAACTGTTTATCGGAATCCTGGGATTTCCATCCCATAGCCTGTACAGCTCGGACTTTAGCTCCCATATCCCGATCTAATTGGTTACATCGATCCACCAATGCTGCAAAGGTTGTTCCTCTACCTTCCCAGTCCGGTAACACTACCTTAAGCATTTTGGACAGTTCTGGCTTTGGACCTGCCACGAAAGCTGCTTTCAGGGATCCAAACACTTGTTCATCCATTTCCTCATCCGTATTATTCATACCCGAATGTTCTAGCCACGTGCATCTAAACCGCTCGTCATACTCCAGGACCTCCTCTGTTCCTTTCTGTTGGCAGGCTGCAATTTTTCCCCAGTCTGTCTTAGCTGGACTGAAGGCTTGCAGCCAGTGTTTAATCGCCTCCCATCCTGGGTTTAATTCTTGCTCATCCTACCCCAAAGCTTCTTCTACCTTGTCGTGCAATTTTCTTCCCTGTGTTTTTGGCACCATTATGGTCAAAATTTTCACTCCGTTCCAGGAATGAAGTTGATACATATTTCTTAAGCGGTCCAATTGGTCCCACGTTTTTACTCCCCCTTTCTTTGGATTGGGCAATTCCTTGGACCATTTATCAATTTTCTCTGGGTCTGCCGGATCATGAAATAAGTATTCTGCATACACCCTTTTCCTCGGTTTTTTGGTTCTGCCCTCATCTGCAGTCTCTTCTGATTTGACTACAACTCGTCTTTTTTTAAATGGGGCAAAGCGCACCCCTAATTCTTCATCCTCCAACCCTGTATCGTCGGAGGATTCAGAATCCGTATCTATTCCTCGGTCGTGTCTTCGGGTTTGCGCTTTTAAACATGGGTACCCTGGGAATTGACCGATACATTTTCCTGTTCTGATTACTGTCTCTTGATCGAATGATTTTTTCCATTCTTTAATTTCACCTTTAAGATCTTTAACTTCCGCTTCCGACTTTTCAAGTTCAAGTCTTTTCTGTTGCAGCTGTGCACAAACAGCTTGCAATTGGTCCTTTGTACTGGTCAGTTCTCGATCATGTTGGGAACGCTTTTGGATCTGTCCCATAACGTCTAGGGACCATCGAGTCCGCTCTTTATTTTTCATACGGGTCGTTTTTCCCCAGACCCTTTTAATCTCGTCCAAGGACCTTGTCCTTTGGAGGTACCATATTTTTGTTCGATCTTAATACAGGTTTTAGATAAGTCAAATTGTTGCTCTATGTATTCTTTCAACTGTTCGAGGATTTCATCTATTGAAACCTTAGGTGGTGCCCGCCCACCTTTAACAGTTGTAGGCAATTTTTTGCTCTTATCTCCTGCTGCCATAATACTGATTTCTTTACTGGGGTCTTGAGTCATAGGCTTTCCAGCCGATCAGTCGTTCGGTGATTAATTAACTAATACACCGTCGAAGTTAGACGTCTATGGGACCTCGAGCCGACTACCAACCGGAGGGTTCGCAAACCGGAGGCTTTCGGAATCACGTAGAAGGAGAGGCGAATTTAGACTTTTGACCGAGGACTTTTATAAAGAGGAGTCCTTACCTCAGTATGTAGGTCCGATGTCCAAAATTCAGTTTCTTCCCTCAGCGATCCTGTTCGTGATGCCAACATTGTTAGCTCTCTTAATTTCCAATGAAATGCGAACTCCGATTGTAGTTTTAATGTAACTTTATTCTGGCAGCAGCAACAAGCTTCTGGCTTTAAGCCAGGCCTTTGTCCTTCTGAGACCACATGGCCAAAATGGCTGTACTTATACCTGGTTCAATTTACAGAAAAGAACTCGCCTTCTTTGACCTTATTGGCTCAATTAATAGTCTGTTAACCTTTAATTGGCTCGCTACCCAAAGGTCCTAAAATGTCAAGTTGATTGATGACTTAATGCAACATGCTGAGTTGCACGTAGTAGCTTTGACTTGGGGTCTGTGAATTTTCACAGCCTGTCTGAATGCAGCCTGTTTGAATTCTCTATCAATAATAATAGAAAAATTCAACATTCCACAAATATAAAATTATTATTTTATGGCCAGAATGGTTGTGCACCAGTCAATACACCATTAAAAACCCAGTTACACCTCTTTCAACAAGGCATAACTTTTTCCGAGGGTGGGGGAGGGTTTAACAGCGATATTCCAGCGTAATAGGGGAAGTTTTTGTCAGGAACTGTGATTTAAATTGATTGCCAGCTCTGGGAAGTTCGACAGCTGAACCTGTGGCGGAGCAGCGAATGACTGACAGAAACTTCTAGCTTTCCGCGTTTATCTACACAGGCGCTGACTACAGAAGTTGCTGTCACTTTTAGAGGAGTAATGTTTGCGAATGTTGACAGTTTTATCCTCATTACCCCCACAAAGTCCAGGTTAATAAATGGAAAGAAAACTATTTGATACAACAGAGTTCAGCCTAAGAATCAAACATTGGGACTTATCTCATGTTCATGAGATTCTTGAGCCACTTACTAGAGAAGAGTAGCGAAGGTGGTTTCCCATTGCCTTCCTCATCGTTTTTACCTTTGGAGCAGTTTCTTTTAGCTGGGCTGCAACCAAGGCAAGAGAGCCCCACCCACCATTTATGATGGGGGGTGGGGGTGTGCCCGCACCCATCGGACACAAGTGCCCACATTGTATGTCATCCCAGCATTCAGAGCAGGCGCTCTGGTCTCTGCTCAGTGGCACAATCTAGAATGAGACCTGAGCTAAACTCTACTGAATCAGAAATAAAAACAGAAAATGCTGGAAATCTCAGCAGGTCAGGCAGGATCTGTGGAGAGAAGCAGAGTTAACGTTTAGGGCCAGCGACCCTTCGTCAGAACTGGCGAATGTTTGAAATGGACAAATTCTTAAGGAGCACTGAAATGGGGAGGGGAGGAAAGAACAAAAGGGAAGGTCAGTGATGGGGTGGAAGACAGGAGAGATTTGAGTCAGAGATGGGAATCCTACTACTGAGCCAGTAGTCACTCCGTTCAGATGTGAGTAGTACCACCCGGATGTCAACCCAGTATTTAGACATCATATTTCAGTCTCCACTCGCTAGGACTGTCTGGAGTAGGGTTTGAACCCTTCAGCTTCTGACTCAGAGGTGGGAATGCTGTCACTAAGCCAAAGGCTCATTCCTATCATTGCTTGCAATTCTTCTTTATTGAGCACGTGCTTAAATAGGAAGAATATTAACATGCAAGCCTACTGTGCAATCCCAGTACATGGCATTTAGCTCAACAAAGTATAGTCACAACTTTTCTCCATCAGACATTTGCAAAGTTTATGTATATGTTTTTCCGAAAGCTTAAGCCAAATTTCCTATCATTTACCAAGATCTTGCTCGTTACTAAAAGTTACTTTGGATCATTTTTCTTACTCTTATGACTTTTCTCAATGATATAAACTTCTAAGACCACAGCAATTGAAATGGACCTCTTAGAGTACAGTCAACTACTTCCAACACTTTCTATCATATTCTACTATTAATTTGTCAAAAAGTCAAGCAATACCTAATGGATATTTTTGGCCTGCTCTTTTAACATACTGTTCATCACATTTGGAGACCTAACTTGCTTTGAGCTCAAAGGATATGTGTGCCTTTGCACTGATAGCAGCGTAAGATTATGGAACAAGAAAAGACCATTCAAGCAATCAATCAATGATGTACAGTTTGCACAGTCATGGACCTTACGTAACCTAATCATCAGAAGGAGATAAACCACCAATAGAAAAATAACCGAGATTACACTATGAAATTTCTCTTTGACCCCATAACATAAGGTAGCAGTTCTCAAGGATACAAGTCCACCCTGTGAACCTATTTTATTCTGCACTGACCAGCTACAAGCCACAGATAATATCTCCATGGTCCAGCAACCTAGTCTTAGGCCTTGGATTCATCCTCACCATTCCTCTCTTGCAAGCACTCCAATTTAACAATGCCCTTTTTGAAGATTGGGTGATCAAATTTTCACACAATATTCCAAATGTTTCCTGAATAATAAACAATAAATTGTAAAAATAGTCTGTTTTAACTTAACAAATGCCCTTGAGATCCATGCCAGTGCTTGTTGAAGGTCAGAAAATGAGAAGAGCTCTCAAATCATAATTTAATTCCCAGCATGAATAAATCTGCAACATAAATTGTTCCAGATTTGACACTTAACAGATCTTAAGTTGTGATAACACAAAACCACAAAGGTTGGAGGGATAGTGAAGAAGGCTGACCTCCCATCACCACATTACAGATGTGTGTTTCAGCTGCAACAGCCTTCCACTTAATTCATTAAAAGTAAAGGATACTATTTTGGGAAGCAATTTCAGTCTATCCATAGCATTGCTTTATTTGGGAACGCTGCCAAGTATCTAATATTGACTGCCCTTAATGTAGCATTGACAGAACTTACTCTCCCATCTTGAAGAAACGTCACCAAAACTGCTCAGTCACATCGACAAAAAAATTGCAAATGATTGTGGGTACAGAAAACATAAACATCATCTAATATGTGCTCTTACAAGGCTTGTGTTTAAACTGTACAGAGGGGAATAAGGCGTAGAGTCCGACATAGCCTTTGAACAAACCTAGTCTGGATAAGCTCAGGGGTGCTAATAGCAGTAAGAGAGAAAGATGTTGAAATTCTTAGCTCCATATCGGATACTTGGAATAAAATGGACACTTTTTTTCCTTCTGTGGCTAAGAATCGTAATACTACAATCCAATAACAGATATTTCAGAATTGAAAATCAAGAAAGGTAATACACATAGGTGATGTAGCACTTATCAATTAAATTTGCAATGTTCTCAAATGATTAAAATATGCATTTAAAGGATAGGATTAGTAGGGGGGAGGGGGGGAGGGGAAGTTATTATCCAAAGTGGAGCCTTATATTAGTAGGGGAGTTCTCCCTAGTGTCCTGGCTACTATTTAACCCTCATCAATATCACAACAAGGAACAGATTACCTGGTTATTTATCTCACTGCTGTTTGTAGGAGCTTGCTGTGCACAGATCGGCTACCGTGCTTCCTACATTGCAACAATGAATACACTTCAAAAGTACTTCATTGGCCGTGGAGTGGGACATCCTGAGGTTGTGAAAGGTGCTAGATAAATGCAAGTCTTTCTTTCTTTTTGTTTATTTAATTGGTATGTGACTCCTGCAATAATCTTAAAGGAAAGGCACCGTGGAGGAAGTAGTTAAAAAAATAAGTACTTTCAGCACTTATTTACATTTACAATCACCCACGACCTTCCAGTCAAAAGATTTAAAAAAAGATAATGATGCACAAATAAGATGCAGTATCAATTTTTTTAGCTTCTCAGAGAGTACAAAATGTGATTAACTTATGCTGACGGTTACACATGGCGCAATCACTTCATACCAACATGGGGCAGGAGAGCTTGTGAAAGGATACTGGGACACTGAGACCTTAAGGGTGAGGAGTGGAACTACAGGCACCAGAGAGAAGCAAACACGAGACCAGGAGCTAAAGAGAAATGAACAAGAAATGAAAGCTCGAAAGAAGTGAATGGTGCTGGAGAGTCCAGAAGATACAGGAGACTAGTACGCATGCAAGAGAACACAAGAACATAAGAATTAGGAGCAGGAATAGGCCATTCGGCCCCTCGAGCCTGCTCCGCCATTCAATAAGATCATGGCTGATCTTCTCCCTCAACTTTGCTTGCTTGCACTGTCCCTATATTCCTTGATTCCCTTAATATCCAAAAATCTATCGATCTCTGTCTTGAATATACTCAACGACTGAGCTTGCACAGCCCTCTGGGGTAAAGAATTCCAAAGATTCACCACCCTCTGAGTGAAGAACGTTCTCCTCATCTCAGTCCTAAATGGCCGACCTCTTATTCTCAGACTGTGACCCCTGGTTCTAGACTCCCCAGCCAGGGGAAACATCCTCCCTGCATCTACTCTGTCAAGCCCTGTAAGAATTCTGTATGTTTCAATGAGCTCACCTCTCATTCTTCTAAACTAAAATATAGGCCAAGTCTACTCAATCTCTTCTAGAACATAAGGACATAAGAAATAGGAGCAGGAGTAGGCCATACGGCCCCTCGAGCCAGCTCCGCCATTTAATACGATCGTGGCTGATCCGATCATGGACTCAGGTCCACTTCCCTGCCCTCTCCCCTAACCCCTTATTCCCTTATCGGTTAAGAAACATCTATCTCTATCTTAAATTTATTCAACGACCCAGCTTCCACAGCTCTCTGAGGCAGCGAATTCCACAGATTTACAACCCTCTGAGAGAAGAAATTCCTCCTCATCTCAGTTTTAAATGGGCGGCCCCTTATTCTAAGATTATGTTCCCTAGTTCTAGTCTTCTCTATCAGTGGAAACATCCTCTCTGCATCCATCTTGTCAAGCCCCCTCATAATCTTATAGGTTTCAATAAGATCACCTCTCATTCTTCTGAATTCCAATGAGCAGAGGCTCCTCATAGGACAATCCCCCATCCCAGAATCAGTCCAGTGAACTGAAGGTGAGTGCATTCCCTGGAGTGCATTCTGGATGATATATTATCCTGTCCTGACCTAATATTAACATGTGCACAGATCACCAGGGCCTGCTGGATAGTGATCATGAGCAAGAACCAAATCTGTGCAACATCCAAGGCCGGACCATCAACCACAATGGCTTACTTCTAAGATGACCGTTCCCACTTTCAAACAAAATTTCCAGTCTCATACATAAGTATATAAAGTACCCTGTTGTATGCCCCAAACTCATTATCAGTTTGTAAGAGTCATCTCTTTTGTGAAGGGTTGCTCTGCAATTGTTTGAGAAATGACATTATCGAAAGGGTGCATCATGGATCACGTGTGTCAGGATTCAGCAGAACTCAAGTAATCAGACATCAATCAGCAGCTCTGTGACTCTTTTATTCCAGTTAAGTTTTGCTGAGAATATATCAGCAATTATGTTGGACTGTGCCACAAACAGAACGCTACGATCTTTCAGACGTTGCTAGATAGACATGCTCCATGATAGTCCTTTTGGTCTTGTGAACAATATGGATCCACTTGCACGACACAACAGTCTTTGAACTGGTATGGACCAATCAATCATAAGCAGATTATTTTTGTCTAATGTAGGAAACTCCTTAAATGTAGAGTTAATAGGCACAGACAGGGACAATTCCAATTACATTGAAAGTACTTCTGCATTTATAAAACGCCTCATTTAGGGCTCACTTTTGGCCGAGCCCGTTTTTCAGCGTACTTACTCGAGTTGCGCCGCTTAAGTACATCCGGAGAGGCTCCAGAAAAAAATGTTGCAACTTTGGCTGCTGTCTGGCCTCTTCACTGCAGCCGCGCAGTGAAGCCTCGGGGGGGTGGAGCCTGCGTTCTGCGCTGGAAAATGTGCCGGGAAGTCTGCACATGCGCAGTGGAGAATAGTGATGGCCGCACATGCACACCCACAAGTGTTGGGTGGTCAAACAATGGAGGAGGCAAGATTTTGAGATGTGAGAGCTGGGCCTCAAAGAATCAAGGAAGCTGGAATGGACACATGGGAACTAGACCTTGATCAGAGTAGGTTTCAGCCATGGAACTTATTTCAGTGTGTGTGCTTGTATGCGTATGTGTGGGTAGATTGGAGAAAGAAGAAAAATGAGCACCATACAAGCCATACACTCCCAGTACCTCTGTCTGCTTTCAACTTTGCAAAGCAGAATCAGGTCTAATGTGTTTTTGTTGTTACTTTGTTTCCTGGAGAGTTTTGTAAAAACCCGGGATTTTTTTTTAATGCACTGCATTACTCAGCTCAGCTGAGACAGCTTGTTGGCTGGACTTTGAATAAGACTGTTTTTTTAAACAAGGCAGTTTGTGGCATCATTCTGTCAGACTAATTCTAACCCCCTAACTGAACAGTTGTTGAGTGATTTGCTCTGTGTGTTAAATGTTCCTTTTTCAGCCTCTCCGTTGAATCCCGATGCCGGCCAGTTCGCTCCCTCCTGCCCCTAGCCCAGGCCGAGTGGCCTCCCGGTGCGTTGTCCTGCCCCTAGCCCAGGCCCTAGTGGCCTCCCGGTGCGTTGTCCTGCCCCTAGCCCAGGCCCTAGTGGCCTCCAGGTGCATTGTCCTGCCCCTAGCCCAGGCCCTAGTGGCCTCCCAGTGCGTTGTCCCGCCCCTAGCCCAGGCCTGAGTGGCCTCCCGGTGCATTGTCCTGCCCCTAGCCCAGGCCCTAGTGGCCTCCCAGTGCGTTGTCCTGCCCCTAGCCCAGGCCCGAGTGGCCTCCCGGTGCGTTGTCCTGCCCCTAGCCCAGGCCCTAGTGGCCTCCAGGTGCATTGTCCTGCCCCTAGCCCAGGCCCTAGTGGCCTCCCGGTGCATTGTCCTGCCCCTAGCCCAGGCCCTAGTGGCCTCCCGGTGCGTTGTCCTGCCCCTAGCCCAGGCCCGAGTGGCCTCCCGGTGCATTGTCCTGCCCCTAGCCCAGGCCCTAGTGGCCTCCCGGTGCGTTGTCCTGCCCCTAGCCCAGGCACGAGTGGCCTCCCGGTGCATTGTCCTGCCCCTAGCCCAGGCCCTAGTGGCCTCCCGGTGCATTGTCCTGCCCCTAGCCCAGGCCCTAGTGGCCTCCCGGTGCGTTGTCCTGCCCCTAGCCCAGGCCCGAGTGGCCTCCCGGTGCATTGTCCTGCCCCTAGCCCAGGCCCTAGTAGCCTCCCGGTGCGTTGTCCTGCCCCTAGCCCAGGCCCTAGTGGCCTCCCGGTGCGTTGTCCTGCCCCTAGCCCAGGCCCTAGTGGCCTCCCGGTGCGTTGTCCCGCCCCTAGCCCAGGCCGAGTGGCCTCCCGGTGCGTTGTCCTGCCCCTAGCCCAGGCCCTAGTGGCCTCCCGGTGCGTTGTCCCGCCCCTAGCCCAGGCTGAGTGGCCTCCCGGTGCATTGTCCCGGCCCTAGCCCAGGCCCTAGTGGCCTCCCGCACCGACCCGTTGCCTTCCCGGGCCGCAGAAAGGTGAATTGCAGTTTTACGATGAAGGTAGGACTTCAAATTTTTATTTCTTATAGAATTGTTAGTAGTTTTTATTTGCAAACATTGCTTAAGGGTAAGGCTTGGTTGGTTCAGGTCCAGGTCCTCTCGGCTTCCCGCCCCCATCCCAGGCCGAATGGCCTCCGATATATCTACCTGCGTCGATTTCTTTAACTCTCTGCAAGGGTTTTCTCAAGTGGCCACGTACCCTGGCCTAAGTAGAAATGGAGTAACTATTAGCTGGCCAAAGTTGCCTAAATGGGCAGAACTGGCATAGGTGGCTGGTAATGCCCCCTTTTGAGAAAAAAAAACTAACCTAAAAAAACGTAACTAAGTGAGTTACGCTGGTGCAAATTGATTGGGAAACTGGGGATTTTTAAGTTACGTCAGAAAAAGCTGCCTCCTCCAAAAAAGACGGAGCAACTCCTGGCCAAAATTGAGCCCAATGTCTCTCAGATACACCTTAAATTACCTCACATATAATGAACTACTTATTTTAGATACAGTGACTATTAAGATGCTGTGCAGCCACAGCACACACAGTGATGGTCACTTTCAAATATTTTTTGATCCATGTGAAAAATGTAATTATTCTCACAGGTATGGATCATAAACAACTAAGAAATCAACTGCCCTGATTCACTAATACCAGCAATTTCTCTTCCAAGAGCCTGTCTTAAAAATAAATAGATGATAGCTCCTCCAATGGCTAGTGAATTTAATGCACCACTCTAAGCACCAAGCCACACAAACTGTAATGTATGTACATAAGGTCTGCCCACCACCAGGGGGCACTACCATTGGAGGTCCAAGGGTCATAGGTACACTCGTGCTGGGCCCGGTATATAACCTGAACTTCACCTTTGTATCTTCACTTCTGGAAGCCATTAAAGACTGACCAGATTACACCTAGTCACTGGCTCATAGTACGGAGTTCATTGTATCATTTCATACACTACAATTGGCGATGAGGAAAATATGAACCCACGCAAAGGTATGGCGAGCACAGCACGATCGAGTACTGTTGGAATTCTCGAGAGATTCAATGAGGGAGCGGATTGGGGAAATTTCACGGATCGTCTTGACCAGTACTTCGTGGCAAATGACCTAAACAAAGACGAGAATGTAGAGAAGCGCAGGGCAGTTCTTCTTACTGTCAGTGGCCCCTCGCTCTATGCACTCATCAAGAATCTGCTCTCACCCACTCTTCCTACAGAAAAGGATTATAAAGAACTGTATGCTCAAGTTCGGGAACACCTTAAACCCACGGATATCGCTTCTATACGCACGTTCGTCCAGAAGGCCAAGACTCAGCGGCATTTGTTGCCGACCTGAGACGTCTTGCAGGGCCTTGCAAATTTGGGCCTGAGCTGGAAGACATGTTGCATGACGTTTTCATGATCAGTGTCAACCACGAGGCGACCTTAAGTAAGCTGCTGGCTGCAGAGACACCAGACATCAGCAAGGTCATCACCATTGCCCATGCTTGCATGTTCTTGCAGAAAAGCACAAAGCAGATATCGCGACAAAACAGGAACTCCACGGCAAGTACTGTGTACAAAATTGTATTGACGGCCGGCAGAGCTGCACATGGCAGGGCCTACTCGACTGCGTCTGCAAGGCCGGGAGCCACTCAAAGTTTTCCATCGAGGGCCTGCTCGACTGTGTATGCGAGAATGGGAGCCGCTCAAAGCCCGCCATCGGGCGCAAATCCGAGCTCAACGTGTTGGCGTTGCGCGGGTAATCACCGACCCCATCAGTATCGCTTCAGGCAGTATGTATGCAGAGGGTGTGCGAAGACAGGTCATCTTCAGCAGACGTGTCCGCAGCGGAGCAAGCGAGCTGTGACACACCATGTGGATGATGATCAATTCAGCGTGGATCTGGCGATGCAGCCCGAGGCATTTGAGAGCTCCGAGGAGGAAGTGTATAGCGTACGTGCGTTCCTGACAAAGAGCCAACCGATAATGATGGAGGTAAAATTAAATGGCGTGCCAATATCCATGGAATTAGACACGGGTGCAAGTCAATCGATAATGAGCCAGAGGACTTTCGAAAAGCTGTGGGAGACCAAGGCAGAAAGACCCAAGCTGAGTCCGATAAATGCGAAGTTGCGTACCTACACCAAAGAGCTCAAACCAGTGATCGATAGTGCAGCAATAAGAGTGTCGTACGAGGGAGCGGCTCATGATCTACCGTTATGGATTATCCCGGGCAACGGCCCATCGTTATTTGGCAGGAGTTGGCTCGAGAAAATAAAATGGAAATGGTAACGATGTCAAAGCGGATGATGATTTGTGTGCTCAAGTGCTGAGCAAATTTCCCTCACTGTTTGAACCAGGAATTGGCAGCTTCAAGGGAGCCAAGGTGCAGATTCACCTAGGCCCAGATGTAAGGCCCATCCATCACAAAGCCAGGGCGGTCCCGCACATGATGAGAGAAAAGGTCGAGCTCGAATTGGACAGGCTACAACACGAGGGGGTCATCTCACCAGTCGAATTTAATGAATGGGCCAGTCCCATTGTTCCGGTGTTAAAGAGCGACGGCACGGTCAGGATTTGTGGAGACTATAAGGTCACAATCAATCAAGTTTTGAAACAAGATCAGTACCCGCTACCGAAAGCTGATGACCTTGCTTGCAACGCTAGCCGGGAGAAAATCGTTCACCAAATTGGATCTAACGTCGGCCTACATGACACAGGAACTGGTTAAATCATCAAAGAAGCTTACGTGCATCAACACGCACAAAAACTGTTTATTTACAACAGGCGCCCTTTTGGCATTCGTTCGGTGGCAGCCATATTTCAGAGAAACATGGAGAGCCTATTGAAATCCGTCCCCAGGACCGTGGAATTCCAAGACGACATCCTAGTCACAGGTCGTGACACCGCCGAGCACCTGCACAATCTGGAAGAGGTTCTGCGTCGTCTGGACAAAGTGGGACTCAGGCTGAAAGGTTCGAAGTGCATTTTCATGGCACCAGAGGTCGAATTCCTTGCAGATGGAATCAGGCCTACAGACGCGAAAACAGAGGCCATCAAAAATGCGCCCAGGCCCCAGAATGTGACAGAGCACACAAATCAACTATTTCGGTAACTTCTTACCCAAATTGAGCACAGTATTAGAGCCTTTGCACAAGTGTAGGGGGTGGTCTGTGGGGTCAGGTTCACCTCTGATCTTCTGAGCGGTTCGAATCGCTCCCACTCCCTGGGTTCTAGACTTTGGATTTATTTGGGGATGTGACAAAGTGCAAGAGACAACTGGTTTTGGTGTAAAGAACTTCGATTTTATTATGAACAGGAAAAGTACAACGTCAAGCTTGTAATGACTAGAATAAAGAACACTTCATCACACATTCGAAAGGGGTTACAGAAAATGGTACACCTTCCACCTCCCAATGCCTAACTCTGACTAGGTTAAACTCCAAGGCAAACAGGGATCATGCTCAACAATCCTTTATTATCAGTTGGTAGTGGTTCGTAATTTCGGGGTTCGCGGGACTCTGTAGGTTCTGTTTGCCGTACCCCGAACGTCGTAGAAGATTTACTGCGTAGTTTTCAGTTGGGTGGTGTCTGCTGATGCGGTAGGGCGCATATTGGACTTATGGGATGAGGACCCATTTTCTTCCGTCAGCAGTAGTGTTTAAAGTCTCTTTAGGTAATGTTTCACCTGTTGGTAGCTAGGACTAGATTGTAGAGTGGAAACTTTTGAATCTTCGGTTTCTTCTTGAGGAGTTTTGGTTTTGGAATTGGTCGATCGCGGTACTTTCGATGTTACCACGTTGGCTGTGGTCAGTTGCTGCAGCGATGGCGATGTCCGAAGTTACTGGGAACTGCTTTCTCTGCCGCAATGATGTTCTTCCTTCTTCTTTCGATAGCAGGGCAGTGTGGCCCAGGAGTGTCATCGAGGTTGGGGATGTTGGTGCTCAGGGGAGCTGCATAAAACTGTTGCGGTGGTCTCTCGCCATCCTTCCCCTCTTCGAATAAATGAATACCTGCTCTTTTTTGTTAAAAACCAGGCCCCAGTTATACTTTGGGAGCCATTATAATCTGCGTGCCAAATCAGCCCCGATTCTTTGTTTTAATTTTGGCGGGCTCGATATCTCTTTGTCATATTTTGGCGGGCCCATTAATGGCAACCTGTCTCGGATGTGTCGATCTTTTGAATTTGTTTCTTAATCGGGAAAAATTAGCTTTGGTATTTGCAATGTCCACCAAGGCCTGGGTTTTCCATGCGGGCTGGATGGGCCATTATCATTATGTATGCGCTGGATGGGTTTCCTGCTCAGAGTGATGGCTGGCTATCTCTGGGTTGATTGTTGCGATGTTATTGTCTCTCGGAAAGAAGGGTTTTCGAGTTTACACAATTCCCCAGACAATTTGTTTAGCTTCAATACCCCAGGCAGCTTCAATGCCCAAAACTGTTTTCTTTGAAGGATAGTTATCCTTTAGTTTTCAGCCCTTTCCACACGGACCCAATCTGCCTTGTAAAAATCCCACATTCGATAAAAACTCGTAGTTTCTTCCATGTGCACTTTAGGATTCCAAACTTTCTGGTTGACCGTTCCAAATTAAATTCCCTTTCCAATGAGTCCAAACACTGCAGGGGTTTTCCCACGAATTTTGCAATCCTACACAAGCTGCTCAGAAAAGGATGTGTGGGGTGAACTTCAAGACAGAGCCGTTGAGAAGGCTAGAAATCTATTGTGTTCCCATAAGCTACTGGTACTGTATGACCCACGCAATTGTCTAGTTTTGACCTGTGATGCGTCGTCCTATGGGGTCAGCTGCGTACTCCAGCAAGCCAATGAGTCAGGCAAACTATAACCAGTTGCATACGCGTCTCGAAGCCTGTCCAAGGCAGAAAGAGCCTACGTCATGGCAGAGAAAGAGGCTTTAGCATGTGTTTATGGGGTAAAAAAAATGCACCAATACCTGTTTGGGCTTCGCTTCGAGCTGAAAACCGATCACAACCGCCTATATCATTGTTCTCGGAACATGAAGGTATCAATACCAACGCGTCGTCCCATTTCCAGAGGCGCGCACTGACATTATCTGCCTATGATTATGTCATTCGCCATAGACCAGGCACCGACAACTGCGCTGATGCATTGAGCCGGTTACCGTTGCCCACACCGGAGGTGGAAACGCCAATGCCCACAGAGCTACTCATGGTCATGGATGCCTTTGAGAGTGAAGGGTCGCCTGTCACTGCTCAACAAGTTAAGACCTGGACCAACCAGGATCCAACCCTATCGGTTGTAAAATGTGTTCTTAACGGGAACTGGTCGACCATCCCCAAGGCAATGGGTGATGAAACTAAACTATACAGCCGTCGCAAAGATGAGCTTTCCATCCAGTCCAACTGTTTACTATGGGGTAATCATGTTGTAATGCCCGGGAAAGGCAGGGCGAGAATTGTATGGGAGTTATTGTCCCAGTATTGTCATGATGAAGGCCATCGGCAGGTCCCATATTTGGTGGCCTGGCATTGACTCGGACTTAGAGTCATGTGTGCATCAGTGCAGCACTTGCATGCAGTTCAGCAATGCCCCAAAGGAAGCTCCGCTCAGTCTGTGGTCATGGCCATCCAAACCGTGGTCTAGAATCCACATCAACTTTGCGGATCTCTTCCTCGGTAAAATGATTTTTGTGGTGGTGGATGCATACTCCAAATGGATGGAATGTGAGATCATGTCACCCAGCACTTCCACTGCCATCATTGAGAACCTGAGAGGCATGTTTGTCACACATGGTCTGCCAGACATCGTTGCCAGTGACAACGGACTGTGTTTCACGAGCCTGGAATTTCAAGAGTTCATGAAACGCAATGGCATAAAACATCTGAGGTCAGCCCTGTTCAAACCTGCGTCTAATGGTCAAGTGGAGCGGGCAGTTCAAACCATCAAGCAGAGCCTGAAACCCGTAACTCACGGTTCCTTACAGACATGCTTGTCATGCATACTGCTCAGTTACAGGACAAGACCACACACGCTCACCGGGGTCCCGCCTGCGGAACTATTGATGAAGAGAGGCCTCAAAATCAGGCTCTCTCTAGTCCATCCTGACCTTAACGATCATGTCAAAACCCGACGTCAACGCCAGCAGTGGTATCACGCCCGCGCCGCAGTGTCATGCGACATATCTGTAAATGACCCAGTGTATGTACTTAACCATGGTCAAGGGCCCAAGTGGCTTCCGGGCAATGTTACGGATAAGGAGGGTAACTGGGTGTATATGGTTAAGTTCAAGAATGGGCAGATGTGCAGGAAACACATTGATCAAATCAAGCTAAGACACACTGACGAACTGGAACAGTTGGAAGAAGACACCGCGAGCTTAGATGACCAACCAACTCACGCCCCAGCCATCAGAAGAAACCACTGCGGTCAACGTCCAGCCCAAGTCGTGAGAGACTCGTAAAGCATTGGGATTGTACTGAGATGCTCAATCAGGGAGCGAAGGGCTCCGGACTGTCTGAACTTGGAATATGGACTCGTGCCAAGAGCTGGGGGGGAAATGATGTAACGTATGTACATAAGGTCCGCCCACCACTAGGGGGCACATCCATCAGAGGTCCTAGGGTCATAGGTACACTCGTGCTGGGCCTGGTATATAACCTGAACTTCACCTTTGTATCTTCACTTCTGGAAGCCATTAAAGACTGACCAGGTTACACCTAGTCACTGGCTCACAGTATGGAGTTCATTATATCATTTCATACACTACACAGACCTTTGATCCCTGGTCTATTTTAAGAACATAAGAATTAGGAGCAGGAGTAGGCCATACAGCCCTTTGAGCTTGCTCTGCCATTCAATAAGATCATGGCTGACCTTCGGCCTCAACTCCACTTTCCTGCCCGATCCTCATATCCCTTGTTTCCCCTCGAGATCAAAGATTTATTTATCTCAGCCTTGAATATACTTAACAACTCAGCATCCACAGCCCTTTGGGGTAGAGAATTCGAAAGATTCACAACCTTCTGAGTGAAGAAATACCTCCTCGTCTCAGTCTTAAATGGTCGACCCCTTATCCTGAGACTCTGCCCCCCTAGTTCTAGACTATCCAGCCAGGGGAACCAACTTTGCAGCGTCTACACTGTCAATCCCCCTCAGAATCTTATAGGTCTCAATGAGATCACCTCTCATTCTTCTAAACTCTTGAGAATATAGGCCTAGTCCAGAGTGTATAGGCCCAATCTACACAATCTCTCCTCCTAGAACAACCCTTTCATCCCAGGGATCAAACCAGTGAACCTTCATTGCACCACCTCTATGGCAAGTATGTCCTTCCTCAGATAAGGAAACCAAAACTGTACACAGTACACCAGGTGTGGTATCACTAAAGCCCTGTACAATTGTAGTAAGACTTCCTTACACTTTGTACTTTAATCTCTTTGCAACATGCCGTTTGCCTTCCTAATTGCTTGCTGTATCTGCATGCTAACTGTAATGTCTTTAATACTCTTATGAATGACTCCACAAGGTCTAGTATTGTACTTGAGCTGTTGTGACCTTAGTCCCATTTATTGAAACTCCAGAGTGAGGCACAAGCATGGTGGGCAGCCTTTTATACTGGGTCCTGCACACCTATGCAGATGACCCTCAGGTCTCCCACCGCAGTGCCCTCTGGTGGCACACCTTATGTGACTATACAATTAGTATGCATGGTCTACATACATGACATCACTTCCCCCCAAATCTTTAATGCACATTGACTCGTACATTGACGGTGACCTGGGCTTTGCTCTTCCTGGTTGACCATTGGAGGGTCACTTCTAGCTTGGATGGGTTGGTAGTGAGATTTGTTGCCAGCGGAGGTCCCCGTGGTTTCTGGTTGTGAGTCCATGACTACTCCATTCTCCCCCCACACAGAGATCATGCTAATGGCCCGTTAAATGCAAGTTGCATTCAAGTTCATCACATGGGTTTTACATTTACATCTTGGTACATTTGTTGGGTGGATTACAGATGCGTTTCTTTCTGTGTGGTACATTTACATGATCAGTGCAGGTATATCAGTATAGGTACACAAGGACAGTCTAGTTCCAGCACAGCCGGATGAGATCCGGGTCGTCTGGTGGCGGCAAAGCGCCCCATGCTAGGGGGTCTGTGGGCGAGATGAGCTCATTTTACTCGAGTTGTCGGAGCTCAGGGCTCTTGCTGTTACTCCTAGTGTCGGGCAGGCCCAAAGACCGCTGATGTGTCTGTGACCTCCCTGTCCTTTTCGTTTGCACAGTGCCACTGCTGCTCCCTGGGAAACGGTCTGAGCAAGTGAGCGTTTCGTCTAAGCGACGGTGGGGCTGCCTCGTCTTGTCTAGCAATTCGCAGGGAACTGCTGACTCGCTTTCCTAGAGGACACAGTTGTGAGCACTCTCTAGTCTGGGATCCTGGTTGGTCCAGGTCCCATTCGGAGGAGCCGTTGCGGGTGACCCTTCGCTCTTGGGCATTGCCGTGGTGGCGAGTGTGTTTGTGGACTGCACCTTTACCACCCAGGTGGTGGGCGACAGTCGCCGACTGTGAGCATAGGCACAGTTTACTGTTTCTGGCCTGTGGCGGTTCATGCCATCGGGTGCCTGCCCGATCTGAGGCAGGGTATTGCTATTGGTGCCTCTGCTCTCCGGGGATGGTTTACTCTGCGGCTTGTCTACTTCTGTCAGCTGTGGGGTCACTTTATGATACATTGTTCTGGTCCCAGGGATGTAGGCTACAGCATTGGGTAGCCCGCTGGACCTGTATATGACTGATAGGTCTTCGCCCGCTACATTGGCTGATTGCAATTTGCACCCGACATCGCTCAACAACATTTTGCTCGCTAAGCTGGACTTTTACATTGGTTACTAATTTCAAGCAGTTCATTCAAAAATGGCCGGTTGCTGGCCTCCTTTAACCTTACTACTTTTACCCCAATCGTCTTCCTTGTGTGGAATCACGTGTCGTTGCTCCATTAGCATTGCACCTCGTGGTTTGGACGCCATCTTTTCCCTGTCCATGATGTCGACTGCCGCGATCTTTCCCAGGGATTCTGCCACTGAAGCTGGGAAGGCACACTCGGATCCGATCTTCCTTCCCAGGAGTCCTGCCACTGAAACCGGGAAGGTGTGTTTGGGTCGTTTCGGCCGGATCATTGCCACGCAGTCGTGATGAGCGGTCTGTGCCTCGGGGGCTGCGCGGATCTGCTCTCGGGTGCCTGGTCCAACCGAAAGTGGGGGCTTTCTCTGCCTCTGAGCACGGGGGATGTCGATCGCTGGAGGGATGAAGTCTTCCCAGTTCCAATGAATCTTTCCCATTCATCTTCTTCCAAGTAGCGTTGGTTCATCACCTGAAACAATCCACAATGGTAAATTGTGCACCGCGCCATCATGGGATACACTTACATCCGCACTACCAACAACTGATATCAGTTCCTTGATATAGGTGCGCAGCTTTGCCTGAACCGGGACCAGCTTGGGTCGTTCAGCTTGATCGTTCCATAGCCTCTCAAAGGCTTCCTGGCTCATTACTGACTGACTTGCCCCCGTGTCCACTTCCATGAAGACTGGAACGCCATTTATCTCGACTTCCATTATCACTGGAGGACAATCTGTGGTGCAGGTATATACTCCATACACTTTGTCCTGGGACTGAGCTGCCTCTCTAGCCATCTCCTTGTAATCCGCGCTGGATTCACAGCCATCTGCTGCCTCCTGTTCCATGTGGTGAGTCAGAGCTCTTTTGCACATTCGCTGGAGGTGGCCCTTTGTGCTGCAGCCTTTGCACACATAGGGGTCAAGTTTCGGGCCGCGCCTAGAACGGCGCAGCCCCGCGAGCCACGCCTGATTTCCGCGCTCAAAACCACGCCTAAAACTTACCTTGGTATTCTCCCCGCTGCTGGAACGTTCCAGGCCCTCGGCGCGGCGCAGCACGAGCTGTGGGGGGCGGAGCCAGGTCCCGGCGCTGAAAACAGTGCCGGGACCTCTGCACATGCGCGCTAGAGTGTGCGTGCAGGTGCAGTAGCTCCAGGCGCCCGAGGCTGTGTGGGAGGGGCCTGAAGCACGCTGTCCCTAGCCCTGGCTGAATGGGCTCACTGGGCTGGCAAAGATCGACTGGACCTCCCTCCTTTTCAGCTCCTGCTCCGGCTCCCACTCCCCCCCTCCCCGCCCTGTTGAGCTCCCGCTTCCCGGTCTGGCTCTCTCCCGCACCAGCCCTCCCAGCTCCCGCTCCCGGTCTGGCTCTCTCCCGCACCAGCCCCCCCTTCAGCTCCCGCTCTGCTCCAGCTCCCCCCCACCCCTTCAGGTCTGGTCTGGTCCTCTCCCCACTCCCCCCACGTCTTCAGCGGGGGTCCCGCCCGAAGTCTTCGGCCCGTTCAGCCTCCCCCCCTCTCCTCTCCCTCCCCTCCCTCTCCTCTCCCTCCCCTCCCTCCCTCTCCTCTACCCACCTCCCTCCCTCTCCTCTACCCACCTCCCTCCCTCTCCTCTACCCACCTCCCTCCCTCTCCTTCCCCCTCCCTCTCCTCTCTCCCTCTCCTCTCCCCCCCCTCCTCCCTCTCCTCTCCTCTCCCCCCCCCCTCCTCTCCCCCCTCCCTCTCCCCCTCCCTCTCCTCTCCTCTCCCCTCTCCTCTCCCCCCTTTCCCTCTCCTCTCCCCTCTCCTCTCCCCCCCTCCTCCCTCTCCTCTCCTCTCCCCCCCCCCTCCTCTCCCCCCTCCCTCCCTCTCCTCTCGCTCTCCTCTCCCTCCCTCCCTCTCCCCTCCCTCCCCTCCCTCCCTCTCCTCTACCCACCTCACTCCCTCTCCTTCCCCCCCTCCCTCCCTCTCCTCTTGCTCTCCTCTCCCTCCCTCTCTCTCCTCTCCTCTCCCCCCTCCCTCTCCTCTCCCCCTCCCTCTCCCCCCTCCCTCTCCCCCTCCCTCCCTTTCCTCTCCCCCCTCCCTCACTCTCCTCTCCCTCCCTCTCTTCCCCCTCTCTCCCTCCCTCTCCTCCCCTCCCTCTCCTCCCTCTCCTTCCTTCCTCCCTCTCCTCTCCTCTCCCCTCTTCCCTCCCTCCTTACTCTCCCGCCCTCCCCCCTCCTCTCCTTTACCCCCTCCCTCCCTCTCCTCTCCCCCCTCCCTTTCCCTCCCCTCCTCTCCCCCTCCCTCACTCTCCTCTCCCCCCTCCCTCCCTCTCCTCTCCTCCCCCCTTCCTCCCCCTCCCCCCTTCGCTGTCAGAAACACGGAGGCACTGACAGAGAGAGACACTGACAGACAGAGTGAGAGACATTGACAGAGACAGAGAGAGAGAGACAAACTGGGGGGTCCCCCGTCCCAGCACGCTGTTGGAGGGCTCCCGGTGCTGCAATCGGTGAGTAGAAACGTAATTTTTTATTTATTGATTTTTTATTTTTTTTTATTTTTTATTTTTTAATTTTTTTTGATTGATTTATTGGTTGATTTATTGATTTATTTATCATTTATTATTGATGATGACTATTTATTTGTAAAAGCGAAGTGTTTAATGTTTGCAAAACCCCCTTTCCCCCCCCCCTCAATATCTCTCGATCGCTATGCTTTCTAAGTGTAGGCAAGGTTTTTCTGAGCGTACAAAAATCTACTCTTACTCCATTCTAAGTTAGTTTGGAGTAAGTTTTCGCTGCCTAAACTTGCAAAACAAGCGTAACTGCCCCCTTTTGAAAAAAAAATCTGTTCTAAAATGAAACTGTTCTAACTCACTAGAACTGGAGCAAACTAAATGCTGAGAATTGCAATTTCTAAGATACTCCATTCTAAACTAGTCGCTCCAAAAAAATAGGAGCAACTCAGGCCAAAACTTGATCCCATATTCTCTGAACCGACACTGATGAGCCCTGTGATCACCTCCACAACTCCAGCATGGTGCTGCTCGACTTACGTTTGCACCCCTCGGCGGACTCTGAGTTAAAGGACTCGGGGGCCTGTATGCTCTGCCCTGGGCAGATTCATGTTGAACAGTTCTGCCTGTGAAAGGTGCCATTCTATTTACAGCACTTGTTGGGTTTGAGTCCTGAGAGTGAGTCATCATCTGCTTGGAGCTGCCGCTTGAGGTCATGAATGCCTGGCTGATGCTGATGGTTTTCTGCAGAATGACGGTGGTTTCGGCAGACAGTAGCCTGCGAAGAAGGGCCTCATGACTGATGCCAATTACGAAGATGTCCCACAATGCATCGGCGAGGGATGCGCCGAATTCACACGGTCCTGCCAGCTTCCTGAGGTCGGCAGCGTACTTCGTGATTTCCTGGCCCTCGGGGCGGCGGTGTGTATAAAATCGACGCCTGGCCGTGAGAATGCTCTCCTTCGGTTTGAGTTGGTCCTGAATTAGCACTTTCAGCTCCTCGTATGACTTGGTCGTTGTTTTCTCTGATGCAAGTAAGTCCCTGACGAGGCCGTAGACCACGGGCCCACAACTGGCCAACAGGATAGCTCTGCGCTTATCTGCAAGTGTGGCCGGATCATCGCCTAACAGGTCATTTGCTACGAAATATTGGTCGAGCCGCTCCGAAAAGGCTTCCCAATGTTCACTCGCTGAGAACTTTTCTAAAGCACCAACGTTAGTCATTTTTGCGTGAAAGTTCGTAATCTCGTCGCCAGTTGTTATGTCTTTAATACTCTTATGAATGACTCCACGAGGTCTAGTATTGTACTTGAGCTGTTGTGACCTTAGTCCCATTTATTGTAACTCCAGAGTGAGGCACAAGCATGGTGGGCAGCCTTTTATACTGGGCCCTGCACACCTATGCAGGTGACTCTCAGGTCTCCCACTGCAGTGCCCTCTGGTGGCACAACTTATGTGACTATAAAGTTAGTATACATGGTCTACATACATGACATTAATGTTCTGTGTTTCCTTTACAGAGACACCTAAATGTCTCTGAACATCAACATTTAATAGTTTCTCACTATTTAAAAAATATACTGTTTTTCTATTCTTCCCACCAAATTGAATAAACCTCACATTTTTTGAATTAGCTGATCTCAAACTGTGCATGGAGTACATTATAATTGACCTTGTTGCCAACATGAGTGGGGGGAAAAGCAACCATGGTCCCTGCTCTTGATCGCGATCCAGTTGGCTCCTGTTGAAACGTGCATGTGCAAATATCAAGTAAGGACAGGATTCAGCTTGGCTGTGAGACCAACCCTCCCTTTGCCTCTCCTCTCCTCCCAAGGACAAATAACCCGCCCAGATTGTGATTGTCAGAAGGCTGATACATGAAAAACGGCCACTAGGGTGAGTTACTTGAAGGCTGTATGCATGTGGGGACTGTACCCCAACATCAGTCAGTACCTTCCAGAGTGAAAAATGGGGAAAGGGCACACAAACTTTGTCATGAATACTCTATAGCATAAAGTGGTGCATCTCAAATCACAGATTTGCCCAGCATTCTGTTTCAAAACCAAATGAAACAAAAAAAAAGATGTAAAATACTTCTGGATGTAGAGATCACATTACCTTCTGACTGTGACTGTGCCAAGAGGCTCATAAATAATTGGTACATGGAGTGGATTTTGAAGTGCTGATGTTATCATGAGAGTCTGCAGAAGATCAGGAAAATGGAAATGAAACTCCAGATGTTCTCTATTGGCTGAAAGAAACAGAAGGAATGTGTGACAGTCATGCCGTTTGATCTTCCACCACTGGATTTACCAAAAAGAAAGTTTGCTATAAAAAGGCAGTTATCTCTGCATCTTATATTCTTATTTCTAGAGGTTAGTTATTTTTCATACAACATATAACAAACATTCTTTCTGCACGAATCTGTATAAGCATTTTTTTTTCCAAAAAGAGTTCTAAATAATTTTGTAATGTTAACACCAGGAAAAGGCAGTCTCAAGCTGAAATGTGAATTTCTCTTTCTCTTCCTTCTTAATATGTATCATAGAATCACCTGTTACCGTTTGCAACTAACATTTTAATACTTCACATTATAAAATCAAGTCAGAATGAAATACTTTAATAACAGCAATTGTGCAATTGAGTACATTATGTACTTGTCTAAAATGACAAGCTTCATTAGAAACTTGTGCATTGTTACAAAAAATGCAACTATTGATAAACCGTGTCATTAGTGTATTTTTTTTAGAGGTTACCACGTGTACCTATGGCGTACTGTCTGTGAGCTATGTTGCAGGGATACATATGGCTCTCTTATTTAAATCGCATATATTTACTACTCAATTTCAGAACGTTAGATAGAGTGGACAGCCCTAAACATGATACTCTGTTTCCCACATATTCACCATCTGGTATGCATAGATATAATTACTGAACACGATGCTTCATATTTACTTTGCACAAGAGGGATAGTTGATTTCCACATTTGTTTACCAAGCAGTTATTGGCATCCAGAATTACGGTCTGATCCTCCCTCAGGGAGACAGCAAAAAATCGGATGCACATTGCTGACCTTCCTCCCAGCATTCCTTTTTAATGCCATTGCTACAGTCTTGCTGACCGCGAGCAGTTACCATTTCACTTCTGATTGCCTCCATCCCATCCGCGGTACTTTGTATGAATTGTAAGTAACATGAGATGGAGCATTCTAGGAATGCAGATCTCCGCTCTAGTGTCATTTCATACTCAGGGAGTTACCACACCAAAGTTCAATGAAAAGTGGACACCATTTCGAATTTAAAGTTATGGTAGAGAAATAATAAAATAATCTCAGAGGCGGTGATATCTTTAGTGGCAGTAATTGGAGGGAACATGTTGATATCCTCAAATGTAATGGAAGTGATCTTAGAAAGGCTGTCCAAGATAGTGATCTTGCAGTTAGTGGTATCATGGTAACACTGACCTCAGTCACCAATATCAATCTTCTGCAGACTTAGATGCATCATCATCTTAAATGTTGATCTTATAGAAGCTCACAATGTTCCTGTAAAATTGGTAGTTGCATTAACATGGAGATTGACCACGTGTTTAAAGATTGTAGGTTCAAGGGCAGTAAAGATGATTTTGTGCATTAAACAATGTTTTCGTGAAGGCAAATGGTGTATTATCTAGAGGTAGCATACTTGATTGTTAAATCAGGACCAGCAGAAGCTGGAATGTGCTTACGAGATGATGGTACTGACCTCATGGATGATGACAAAAAGTTCAAGGAGCATGATTCTGTAGATCATGTTAACATATTCGCAGAGGACAGTGAACACCCCTGGAAAAATACAGTGACCCCAACTATGTGGATGCTTGGAGTGACAGAGAGTAACCCTGTAATCAATGATGGCTAATAGCTTGTGGATGCTGACAGTGAACTCATACAGAGCTGTAAGGTTCTTGTGAACTGGCCTTCATAGGAAGCAGTGATTAATTTCAAAGAGAGATGACCTTGTAAACGGTAACATTATGTTCAAGGACAGCGGTAGGATCAAGCCTTGTGGAGCATCATGGTATTCTCAGGTAGGTTGGGCCAACTAAGGAAACAATGTGTGGACTGTGGGCTAAATCCAGCATACCAGACAGTTTGGTGAGTTTGCCAAGTCACTCACAAATTTGACGATATGGCATGGTTGGTTCCATTAGCCTGAACAGGTGAGTATTTCTTCAAAGCAGTTGCTTCATTCATTTCTGTGTCACTAGAACTGCTCTTTTCAAGTATTACTGCCATACCAGTTTGTGGAGAGATCAGATTTTACAGAGCAGCTTACTATGGGGCAAGGGCTTCTGGCACAGGGAGATTGCTCTGGGATGTGCTGTTTACAGCAAAAATTGCTATGCAGACAAATACAATCTAAAGGAAGGAGGCCCAGGCACAGAATTTACATCGGGAGAGTTCCTTATATCAGCGATACAGTCAGTGAGGGGAAAGCAGGAGTTCGGCCCTTGTCCGTGAGAGAAGGCGGGGTGGGGAAGGGGAAGCGATAGAGAGATAAGGAAGTGAATCCCTGTGCATTGTGTTCACTCATCGCCTCAACAGCACATCGATCTGACCTGTGCGTAATGAGATTCTCCGCATCGAGTACGGCAGTTTCAGCAATGTGGCTAGCGACGGTGAACAGGGAGCTGCTGGAAGTTGAAAGGATTTGGCAGCACCGGTGATAAATGTTCAGCAATGACACCATGTTTAGAAAGATTCATGGTTTCTTTGTGGATAGTGGCCATGCACTTTTAAAAGCTGGCATCATGCTAATAACCTGAGCCTCATGGGAGATCACAAACAAATTAGACGTCATAATATGTAGAGACCAAAATTTAAACAGGATTGCATATTGTTAGCTTGGCCCTACAATGTTGGACACGATGAACTGCGCCGGGGAAGCTTTTAATTACAGCTGTGACAAAAATGAATGGATACAGTACCACTCCTCCCTAAACTGGTTTCCAAATTTTGCTGCACCACTCTCCAAAAATCTTCCCTGTTTGAATTGAGTGCCAGTCATCTGTTTCTCATTTGGTGATTGGCCAGCTTTTACAGTGCAGCAGTTTCCTTCTTAATAATTGTTCAGACCAGATGTCAAATCAAAATTATCCTCATATCACAAAAAGACCTTAATCTTTTGAAATTACCCTTTCAGCACTGGCAACAACTCCCAAAATCTCTGCTTGTAAGGTTTCTGATCATTTGGGTTAAACAAAAACTACCAGCGAGATTTAGCATTTTCTTTACCTTTTCAGTAAAAAGAGCTGAAAAGCTCGCCTGCAATTTTTGCGATGCAACGTATTCCAATTATACTTTAACCGTTATTTTTCAAGATCTATATTACACCAGGGGTAGGTCTGAATCAAGGCCACTGATTTGCAGTTTTCATGGTAAATGGATGGAATTGTGGAATATAATCCCAAAACACAGGTGAAAATCCTGTCACCCTACGTAATAAAATTTGGTTTATTCAGTCACCGTGAACCATTAATTATAAGTGGGAAGTAATTCCCCAAACACCAGTAAAAGCCTCATGTAATCGAGATGGAATTTGACTGAATCACCGCAAATGTTGCCCTCATCACAATTCTACAATTTATACATGCATTATTGCATACGAGTGCTAAGTAGCAGGCATTAATCTACAAGGTTTGTCGCAACTTCCTCAAGCCATGATCCCAGGCCTGACCTACCCCTATAATTCTCCCCCTTCTTCAGTTTTGAACTTGGGAAATGATGGTGACCCGACAACATTTGTCATCATCGTGGTTCACTCAAGATTGATTCAGAAAAATGGACCCGAGCAATTATTTAGAAGACTGGACTACAGTAAATGAAGATAAGAACATAAGAAATAGGAACAGGAGTCGGCCATGTGGCCCCTCGAGCCTGCTCCGCCTTCAATAAGATCATGGCTGATCATCGACCTCAACTCCACTTTCCTGCCTGTTCCCCATAATCCTAGGAGTTGTCTCAGCCCTCCTCCCTCTCCCCCCTGGGTCTGTCTCAGACCCCCTCCCTCCTCTCCCACCGGGTCTGTCTCAGACACACTCCCCCCCCCTCTCTCTCTCCCCAGGGTGTGTCTCAGACCCGCTCCCCACTCCCCCCTCCCCCCCAGGGTCTGTCTCAGACCCCCTACCTCCTCTCCCCCCCTGGGTCTGTCTCAGACACACTCCCCTTCCCCCCCCCTCTCTCTCTCTCCCCAGGTCTATCTCATACCCCCTCCCCCCCCTCTCCCCCCAGGTCTGCCAGACTCACCCCCAACCCCCCCCAGGTCTGTCTCAGACCCCCCTCTCCCCCCAGGTCTGTCAGACACACTCCCCCCTCCCTCTCACCCCTGAGTCTGTCTCAGACACACTCCCCACCCTTGGTCTGTCTCAGACCCCCTCTCTCTCCCCCTTGGGTCTATCTCAGACACACTTCCCTCCCCCCCCTCTCTCTCTCTCCCCAGGTCTATCTCATACCCCCTCCCCCCTCTCCCCCCAGGTCTGCCAGACTCACCCCCAACCCCCCCCAGGTCTGTCTCAGACCCCCCCTCTCCCCCCAGGTCTGTCGGACGCACTCCCCCCTCCCTCTCACCCCTGAGTCTGTCTCAGACACACTCCCCACCCTTGGTCTGTCTCAGACCCCCTCTCTCTCCCCCTTGGGTCTATCTCAGAACCCCTCCCCCCTCTCCCCCCAGGTTTGTCAGACTCACTCACCCCTCCCTCTCCCCTGGGTCTGTCTCAGAACCCCTTCCCCTCCCCCCGGGGTCTGTCTCAGACCTCCCCCCCCCTTCCCCCTCTCCACCCCAGGTCTGTCAGACTCACCCCCCACCTCTCCGGTTCTGTCAGACCCTCTTCCCCCTCTCCCCCCAGGTGTGTCAGACTCAATCCCCCCTCTCTCTCCCCCCCGGGTCAGTCTCAGACCCTCTCCCCCCAGGTGTGTCAGACTCAACCCCTCCTCCCTCTCCCCCTGGGTCTGTCTCAGACCTCCCCCCCTCCCCCCCCCGGGTCTGTCTCAGACCCTCTCCCCCTCCCCCCTCTTCCCTCCAGGTCTGTCGGATTCATCCCCCCCTCTCCGGGTCTGTCTCAGACCCCTTCCCCCTCTCCCCCCTCCCCCCCTGGGGTCTGTCTCAGACACACTCCCCCCCCCCTCTCTCTTCCCCGGGTCTGTCTCAGACCCTCTCCCCTTCCCCCCCTCTCCTCCCCAAATCTGTCAGACTCACCACCCCCCCCTCTCCAGATCTGTCTTAAACCCACTCCCCCCTCTCCCCCCAGGTGTGTCAGACTCAATCCCCCCCCCCCTCTCTCCCCCCGGGTCGGTCTCAGACCCCCTTCCCCCTCTCCGCCCTCCCCCCAGGTCTGTCAGACTCACCCCCTTCCTCCCTCTCCCCACGGATCTGTCTCAGACCGCCTCCCTCTCTCCCCTCTCCCCCCAGGTGTGTCAGACTCACCCTCCCCCCCCCCCCTCCCCGGGTCTGTCTCAGACCCCCTCTCCCCCCTCCCCCCAGGTCTGTCAGACTCACCCCCTCCTCCCTCTCCCCACGGGTCTGTCTCAGACCCCCTCCCTCTCTCCCCTCTCCCCCCAGATCTGTCAGATTCCCCCACCACCCTCCCGGGTCTGTCTCAGACCCTCTTCCCCTCCCCCCTCTCCCACCAGGGGATGCTTTCCATCTGCTCTTATAGAGCATCCAATAACTAAAACAAAGCTGTGAAAACCAACTGATTAACAGATACTGGCAAATGTAGGAGTGTATATAAAACAGAATGGCGATGTACTAGAAAAACAGAAAGTTGCAAAAATCAGAAGAAGAGAAACAAAATGAATGAACCACCACATTCAGCAAATGAGAGGCAGAAAGACCTCGGAGAAAATCACTGCAAAATTACTGAAATAAATCTGCCTGCAAAGGAGACCTGTGAACGCATTAACAACAGAGTCATTGAAAAAAACATACATCAAATCACCACGTTCATATCCCATGACAAAGACAATTCACCAGCAGAAGATCAACACTGCCACGTGTCAGTCAAATCACTGGTTTGGAACTCTCAGGAATGAACATAAAAAGTTGGAAACATATAAATAGTAATTACTTACTGCTGTAAAGCTCACTTTAATTTGTGGTGGTAACCTTTTAAAAGAACCTTCAAAAAACTTAAAACATCAAGCCACTTAAGTACCAGAGTGGGAGCTGTCCTCTGAATACCATTACAAATCTTTAATTCCTGTCTGTTTCTTTTTTCTTCCCATCTATAATAAGCACCTAAAGGAAGATCTGAATAATGGTTCTTCCCTGGTTATGAGCTTTTTATCTACATAGTTTAATGGTTGTTGGAAACATGAATATAATTTGTAGAGACAAGCATCTATGTTGATGTACGGACCCCTGTAATCTGCTCTGCATTCTTTGTATGTTAGTTAAATCTTGATTTTTTAAAAATTAACTTATTATTATTCAGTTTTTATATACTTTGAAAGGAGGAGAATCACATGAAAAAATTAGTGTAAGAAACAAACAGATAAATAGCAAGTCCTGACAGAGTGCAATGCATTTGATGAATAAGAACATAAGAAATAGGAGCAGGAGTAGGCCATTATGCCCCTCGAGTCTGCTCCGCCATTCAATACGATCATGGCTGATCTGATCATGGACTCAGCTCCACTTCCCAGCCCGCTCCCCATAACCCCTTACCGTTTAAGAAACTGTCTGTAATGTCTGTAAGCTTGTAATGCTTGTAGCTCCATACTGTGGATGTGGACGTATTGTGTACTGCAGCTGCATAGTGAATCATTAAACAACAGGCAGCTTTCCGGAGAGTTCCGAGAGAGCAGCCTGCCATCTTAGGAAGCTGTGTGTGCTGTGTTCTGTGAAGATATCACATTTGGTGGTGATGGGAGATTTTTCGAATGTTTAAAGCTTAAATTTTGTTGAAGGATTCAGCCAGCTGACAGAAGACTTTGGAAGTTTCTGTCTTTGGAAAAAAAAGCTATAAAATCTGAGGTAAAAAAACAGCACACGGTGTGAACAGCTAGAGATAAAAAATGGCAGGTGTAATCGGATATTTGGGTGAATATAGACACGACCGGGAACGTTTTAAAGCGTATGTGGATCGGCTAGAAATGTATTTCATTGCAAATAACATAATCGAAGTTCCAGACAATGCAGTCCAGAACCAGGCTGTGTTGGAACGTAAGAAAGTGATCTTCTTATCAGTGGCAGGTCTGGCATTATACGAAACCCTTGTAAATCTGCTTGTGCCTGACGAGCCAAAGGATACAATGCTTAAAGAGATTTTAACGAAGCTGGAGCAGTACTATAACCCCAAACCATTAGAAATTACTGAAAGCTATCGTTTCGGGATTCGGAATCAAAAGGTGGACGAAAGTATTGCTGATTACATCATAGCATTAAAAAAGCTATCGATGCACTGTAATTTTGGAAACTTTCAAAACCGAGCATTACGGGATTGTTTTGTTTGTGGGGTGAAAAATGATGCGATCAGAAGGAAGTTATTGACGATAGATGATTTAACTTTTGAGATTGCTTGTCAGACAGCAAGGTCGATGAGCATGGCTGAACAATATTCCCGAGAATTAAATAATGATTACGGTCGTCAGTCAACCGAGGTAAATTACCTGCAGGTTCAAAGTAAAAGACAGCCATGGCCGAAAGTCTCAGAAACTGGAAATTCTACCAGAGCATCGAAGTCGTGCTATAGGTGCCTGGGACAACACATTGCTCAAAGTTGTCCATACATGAAGGCAGAGTGTTTCTTCTGCAGAAAGACTGGGCATCTTGCGAAGGCATGCCGACTGAAGGGTTTTTAAAGCTATGAGTCCAGCGTTCAATGCTATGAGTAGAAATCCAAAGAAACTTCATAGCATGGAAGAACAATAACAGGACGAGGAGATGTTAGAGTTACACGTCATCAGGAGCACGAGGTTAACGGACAGCGATTCGGAAAGCATCAAAATCCACATAGATATTGTGGGATTCAAGATACCAATGGAAATTGACACGGGTGCCTCCGTGAGTGTAGTACCCGAGTCACTGTACTGCGACAAATTGCGTGATTTCCAACTGGAGAAATCCAAGATGGAGCTGCGAGGCTACTTGGGAGAGAAAACTCCTGTAGTAGGCCGTATCACCGTACCGGTGAAATATAAAGATCAATTTCAGAACTTGCCTCTAATAGTAGTGAAAGGAGACAAAACTGCTTTACTAGGAAGAAATTGGTTGAGCTCACTGAAGCTGGATTGGAGTAAGATTTTCTCTATGGAAGCGAGATTTATCATCAACGGATGAGGTTATCAAGCAGTATCCGAAGGTGTTCTGCGAAACGGGCAGTCCGATCCAAGGCTTCAAGGCGAGTGTCAGGGTACAGAAGGACGCTAGATCGGTTTACTACAAGCCACGTTCCGTACCATATGCACTCAAGGAGAAAGTTGAGCAAGAACTCAAAAGACTAGAGACTGAGAACATTATTTGTAAGATGGATCGATGTAATTGGGCTACACCCATTGTTGTTGTACCTAAGTCTGATGGTAAAGTAAGATTGTGTGGTGATTATAAGGTAACCGTAAACCAGGTTCTAGAGGGTAATGTCCCCAATACATTGCCGAATATAGAAGATTTGTTCACAACACTGACAGGTGGTCAGATCTTCTCAAAACTGGATCTTACAAATGCCTACTTACACCTTGAACTAGATGAGGAGTCCAAGTCATGTTTGACTATAAGTACTCATCTAAGCCTATATCAGTTTAATAGACTACTGTTTGGAGTGTCTTCCGCCCTGCCATATTCCAAGGGGTGGTGAACCTGATTTTGCAAGGTATTGAAGGGGTAGTATGTTATTTGGATGACATATTAATTTCAGCACCAAATAAGCAAATTCATAATAAAATATTGAATGAAGTCCTCAAATGGCTAGAGAAGCACAGAGTACAAGTATCAGTTTGTAAGTGTGAGTTATATAAAAACTCAGTGGAGTACTTAGGGTACAGAGTAGACAAAGATGGTTTACATCCAACCATGGAAAAATTGGATGCAATTAGAAATGTACCCACTCCCAGAAATGTCACTGAACTTCATTCATTCTTGGGTCTTTTGAAATATTATGGGAAGTTCCTACCAAATTTGGCTACAGTATTACATCCACTGAATGAACTTTAAAAAAAACAGGTCCAGTGGAAGTGGTCAAAAGACCAAATAGCATTCAAGGAGTGTAAAAACAAATTGGTGGAGAGCACCATGTTAGTTCACTATGACATATCTAAGGAGATTAAGCTAGCATGTGATGCCTCTCTGTATGGAGTTGGGGCATTAATCTCTCATGTATCATGTAGTGGGGAGGAGAGACCAATTGCTTTTGCTTCACGCACTCTCAGTGCCAGTGAGAGTAATTATGCGCAAATTGAAAGGGAAGCTTTGGCATTAATTTTTGGGGTCAAGAAGTTTCACAAATACTTGTATGGTCGTAAGTTTACCATTGTTACAGACTATAAGCCCCTAACAGCAATCCTCCATCCAAAGTCCCCAGTTCCAACATTAGCTACAGCCCGAATGCAGAGATGGGCTTTGATTTTGTCAGCATATACATATGATATTGAATACAGATGATCAGCTGATCACAATAATGCTGATGCAATGTTTAGATTGCCTTCCCCATCACAGCTTACACCCGATAGGGAAGAAGTGTTTTATTTTTATTTTTCATACATTGATGAACTGCCAGTCATAGCTGAAGAGATTGGTAGAGCAACTAAACGTGACCCAGTGATGTCAAAGGTGTATGAGTATATTGCAAATGGATGGCCAAATCCAGGAGAGAATCAGAATGAAACTCTGAGTCCGAGTCAGGAAAACAAAGAGCCTGAAGTTAGAGTGAGTTTCAATGAAAATCAAGGAAATTCTGTGGACGAAAATGTTCCTCAGGATGAGCCTCAAATGAGTGTGAAATCAACACCATGTTTGGAAGGTTCTGTTCGAGAGCGAAGGTATCCTCTTCGAAACAGAAAACAAGTGGTAAAGTTAAATTTGTAAATATGTATAAAAATGAAAGTTATTTATGATGTTTGTTATCATGGCTTTTTCATTAAGGAGGGAGAAGTGTAATGTCTGTAAGCTTGTAGTGCTTGTAGCTCCACACTGGATGTGGATGTATTGTGTACTGCAGCTGCATAGTTAATCATTAAACAACAGGCAGTTTTCCGGAGAGTTTCGAAAGAGTAGCCTGCCATCTTAGGAAGCTGTGTGTACTGTCCTCTGTGAAGATATCACACTGTCTATTTCCGTCTTAAATTTATTCAATGTCCCAGCTTTCACAGCTCTCTGAGGCAGCGAATTCCACAGATTTACAACCCTCAGAGAAGAAATTTCTCCTCGTCGCTGTTTAAATGGATGGCCCCTTATTCTAAAATCATGCCCTCTAGTTCTAGTCTCCCCCATCAGTGGAAACATATCCTCTCCATCCACCTTGTCAAGCTCCCTCATTATGTTATACATTTCGATAAGATCACCTCTCATTCTTCTGAATTCCAATGAGTAGAGGCCCAACCTACTCAACCTTTCCTCATAAGTCAACCCACTCATCCCCAGAATCAAACCAATGAACCTTCTCTGAACTGCCTCCAAAGCAAGTATATCCTTTCGTAAATATGGAAACCAAAACTGCACGCAGTATTCCAGGTGTGGCCTCATCAATGCCTTACATAGCTGCAGCAAGACTTCCCTGATTTTATACTCCATCCCCTTTGCAATAAAGGTCAAGATACTATTGGCCTTCCTGATCACTTACTGTACCTGCATACTATCATTTGGTGTTTCATGCACAAGTATCCCCAGGTCCCGCTTACTGCGGCACTTTGCAATCTTTCTGTGCAAAGTTAAAGCACATGGGATTGGGGGTAGTGTGCTGACGTGGATTGAGAACTGGTTGGCAGACAGGAAGCAAAGAGTAGGAGTAAATGGGTACTTTTCAGAATGGCAGGCAATGACTAGTGGGGTACTGCAAGGTTCTGTGCTGGGGCCCCAGCTGTTTACATTGTACATTAATGTTTTAGATGAGGGGATTAAATGTAGTATCTCCAAATTTGCGGATGACACTAAGTTGGGTGGCAGTGTGAGCTGCGAGGAGGATGCTATGAAGCTGCAGAGTGACTTGGATAGGTTAGGTGAGTGGGCAAATGCATGGCAGATGAAGTATAATGTGGATAAATGTGAGGTTATCCACTTTGGTGGTAAAAACAGAGAGACAATTATCTGAATGGTGACAGATTAGGAAAAGGGGAGGTGCAACAAGACTTGGGTGTCATGGTACATCAGTCATTGAAGGTTGGCATGCAGGTACAGCAGGCGGTTAAGAAAGCAAATGGCATGTTGGCCTTCATAGCGAGGGGATTTGAGTACAGGGGCAGGGAGGTGTTACTACAGTTGTACAGTTGTGAGGCCACACCTGGAGTATTGTGTACAGTTTTGTTCTCCTAACCTGAGGAAGGACATTCTTGCTATTGAGGGAGTGCAGCGAAGGTTCACCAGACTGATTCCTGGGATGGCGGGACTGACATATCAAGAATGACTGGATCAACTAGGCTTGTATTCACTGGAGTTCAGAAGAATGAGAGGGGATCTCATAGAAACGTTTATAATTCTGACGGGTTTAGACAGGTTAGGTGTAGGAAGAATGTTCCCAATGTTGGGGAAGTCCAGAACCAGGGGTCACAGTCTAAGGATAAGGGGTAAGCCATTTAGGACCGAGATGAGGAGACACTTCTTCACCCAGAGAGTGGTAAACCTGTGGAATTCTCTACCACAGGAAGTTGTTGAGGCCAATTCACTAAATATATTCAAAAAGGAGTTAGATGTCGTCCTTACTACTAGGGGGATCAAGGGGTATGGCGCGAAAGCAGGAATGGGGTACTGAAGTTGCATGTTCAGCCGAATGGCCTACTCCTGCACCTATTTTCTGTTTCTATATTTAAATAATAACTTGCTCTTTGATTTTTTTCTGCCAAAGTGCATGACCTCACACTTTCCAACATTATACTCCATCTGCCAACTTTTTGCTCACTCACTTAGCCTGTCTATGTTCTTTTGCAGATTTTTTGTGTCCTCCTCACACATTGCTTTTCCTCCCATCAATGCTGAAGACAAGGCACAAAAAATGTCTTGAAGCAATTACTTCAACCATAGTGAGACAAAGTAGTTTAGAAACACTTTCCCACTAATTGGGCAAAGTTCAGGGTGACTGTTTTACAGACTATTTTCCAAAACCTTCTATAGGATGAAAAAGAGGCAACATTTGGCAAGCTGTGAAAAATGTTGAATCAACCAATGACGTGCCTTGCAAGACAGGTTACGAACCTTGTAAACAGAGAAGTGAACAATGATGCCTTGCAGCAGCTGTGCTGCAGCAGACACAAGAGATTCCCTTGGACTTACGCCCAAGTATGTTGGGTGCCCTGGGCAAAGTGAATAATAGAACATTTTGGCAGGTCAGAGCAAACATCTTTAAAAGGACCCGCCCAATTTTTCTTCTATGTAAATATCTGTTTGTTTAATTGCTAGGGGAGCACTGCATTGTTGGAGGTGCCGTCTTTCAGAAGAAACATTAAACCAAGGCCCCGTCTGCTCTCTAAGGTGGATGTAAAAGATCCCTTGGCATTATTTTGAAGAAGAGCAGGGGAGTTATCCCCAGTGTCCAGGCCAATATTTATCCCTCAATCAACATAACAAATACAGTTTATCTGGTCATTATTGTTGTGTATGGAGGAAGAGTCAGACTGAACACTGTGAGCTCAAAGTAAAGTGTGACCGTAGTCTTTTATTGCAGGTCTCCAGAGTGCCCCTCCAACCTGTGAAACCTTAAATATCTGTGCTCCAAAGGGATTATGGGATCCCTTGGGACTCCAAGGGATGAGCCCTCAGGTGGCTGTACAGAGTAAATACAAGTCCACATATATAACAACACTTCCCCCCCCCCCCCCACAAGTTAATAGTGTAACTATTTACAATGTGAATCGATCTGGGGCCCTTCTTGCCCTGGTTGATCGTCTCGGTGTGAAAGCTGATGTTGTTGAATCATTTGTTGGGCCCTCGCTGGGCTGCTGTGCAGCTGGCCTTGTTGGGCTGCCTGGTGTGTTGGGCCCTGCAGGGCTGCTGTGGATGATGGGTTCTGCTTCGTGGTCAACCGTGGTGCCGGTTGCCACTGGTGTGCATGTTGGGGGATCAAAAAAGGTAGGGTCCAAGGTGGGTTGCTCAGGATAGTCCGTGAATCTGAGTTTGATTTGGTCCAAATGTTTCCGGTGAATGAGTCCATTTGAAAGTTTGACCCAAAACACGCTGCTCCCCTCTTTGGCCATGACAGTGCCGGGAAGCCACTTGGGATCTTGTCCATAATTTAATACAAATACAGGTTCATTGATTTCAATCTCGTGTGACACATTTGCGCTATCATGGTATGCACTTTGTTGAAGCCGCCTGCTCTCTACCTGTTCATGTAGATCAGGGTGAACTAACGAGGGCCTTGTCTTAAGTGCTCTTTTCATGAGCAGTTCAGCAGGTGGGATCCCAGTGAGTGAGTGGGGTCTTGTGCGATAGCTAAGCAGGACTCTGGATAGGCGAGTCTGCAGTGAGCCTCCAGTTGCCCTCTTCAAGCCTTGCTTGATGGTTTGTACTGCTCTCTCTGCCTGACCATTGGATGCTGGTTTAAATGGGGCAGATGTGACATGTTTGATCCTGTTACGGGTCATGAATTCTTTGAACTCAGCACGGTAAAACATGGCCCGTTGTCGCTCACCAGGACATTGGGTAAGCCGTGTGTGGCAAACATGGCCGGCAGGCTTTCAGTCGTGGCAGCGGACATGCTAGCCGACATTATCTCACATTCAATCCACTTGGAGTATGCATCTACAAGGAACATTTTACCCAAGAATGGGCCTGCATAGTCGACGTGTACCCTAAACCACAGTTTGGAGGACCAAGACTATAAACTTAGCGGCGCCTCCTTGGGTATATTGCTTAACATGTATTACATCTGTGTACGAAGCACTCTAAGTCTGCATCGATACTGGGCCACCACATGTGGGATCTGGCTATCGCTTTCATCATTACGATGTCTGGGTGGGTACTGTGGAGGTCATTGATGAAGGTGTCTCTGCCCTTCTTGGGGACCACTACTCAATTGCCCTACAGAAGGCAGTCTGCCTGTATAGACATTTCATCTTTGCGCCACTGGAACGGCTTTATTTCTTCCTGCATTTCCACTGGGACACTGGACCAGCTCCCGTGAAGCACACAGCTTTTGACTAGAGATAATAAGGGGTCCTGGCTTGTCCAGGTTTTGATCTGCCGGGCAGTGACGGGTGATTGCTCACTCTCAAATGCTTCCATAACCATGGCTAGAACTGCGGGCTGCGCCATTTCCACCCTCGTGGTGGGCAATGGCAGCCTACTGAGAGCATCGGCACAGTTTTCTGTGTCTGGCCTGTGGCGGATGGCATAGTTGTATGCGGACAACGTGAGGGTCCATCTCTGCATGCGGGCCGATACATTGGTATTTATCACTTTACTCTCGGAAAACAGGGATATAAGTGGCTTATGGTCAGTTTTCAATTCGAATTTTAGCCCAATCAGGTATTGATGCATTTTCTTTACCCCATAGACACATGCTAACGCTTCTTTTGCAATCATGCTGTAGGCTCTCTCAGCCTTAGACAGACTGCTGGATGCATAAGCAACCGGTTGCAGTTTCCAGAAATCATTAGCTTGTTACAATGCACACCCGACGCCATATGACGACGCATCACATGCTAGTACGAAACGCTTACATGGATCATACAACACAAGCAATTTGTTTGAGCATAACAATTTTCTCGCTTTTACAAAGGCATTTTCTTGGCTTTTGCCCCAAACCCATTCGTCCTCTTTTCATAGTAAGACATGCAGTGGTTCTAGTAGTGTGCTGAGACTCGGTAAGAAGTTACCAAAGTAGTTCAAGAGTCCCAAAAACGACCGCAGCTCCATCATGTTCTGTGGCCTTGGTGCGTTCTCGATTGCTTCCGTCTTCGTGTTGGTGGGCCTGATGCCGTCCGCTGCAATCCTCCTTCCCAAGAACTCCACTTCAGGCACCAGGAAAATGCACTTCGAGCGGTTGAGTCGACTAAGAACCTCCTCCAGGTTCTGCAGGTGCTCGACTGTGATCCGACCCTGTGACCAATATGTCATCCTGGAAGACCACGGTGTGCAGGACCGACTTCAGTAAACTTTCCATGTTTCTCTGGAATATCGCCGCTGCTGATCTGATTCCAAATGGGCATGTTATAAACAAAAAGACCTTTGTGCATGTTGATGCAAGTGAAGGCCTTCGATGATTCATCCAGTTCCTGCGTCATGTAGGCTGAAGTCAGATCCAGCTTCGTGAACGTCTTTCCTCCCGCCAGCATTGTAAAGAGGTCATCGGCCTTTTGTAGTAGGTATTGGTTCTGCAGGGAGAAATGATTGATAGTTACTTTGTAATCACCACAGATTCTGATGGTGGCATTTCCCTTGAGAACTGGGTCAATAGGACTGGCCCACTCGCTGAACTCGATCGGTGAAATGATGCCCTCTCTTTGCAGCCGGTCTAGCTCAATCTCTATCCTTTGTCTCATCATGTACGGTATTGCTCTCGCCTTGTGATGGATGGGTCGCGCCCCCGGAATTAGGTGGATCTGCACTTTTGCTCCTTGGAATTTCCCGATGCCTGGTTCGAACAGCGAAGGAAATTTGTTTAAGACCTGGGCACACGAAGTGTCATCAGTAGGCGATAGTGCTTGGACGTCGTCCCAGTTCCAGCATATCTTTCCTAGCTAGCTCCTGCTGAGCAGCATGGGACCATCGCCCGGTACCACCCAGAGTGGTAGCTTGTGCACCGCTCCATCGTAGACCTTTACGGTAGCACTGCCGATTACAGGAATCAGTTCTTTAGTGTAAGTTCTTAGTTTCATGTGAACTAGAGTTAAGACTGGCCTTGAGGCCTTATTGCACCACAACCTTTCGAAAGTCTTTTTGACCATGATGGACTGGCTCGCGCCCGTGTCCAGCTCCATTGACACTGGGAGTCCATTTAGTTCAACATTCAGCATTATTGGGGGACAATTCGTGGTGAATATGTGCACTCCATGTACCTCTGCCTCCTCTATCTGAGGCTCTGGTTTGTCATGATCCACCGTGGATCTGTCCTCCTCTGCAACATGGTGGTTTGCAGGTTTAACAGGCTTTGCAGCTCGCCTGCACACTTGTTGGAGGTGTCCCATTGTTCTATAGCCCTTGCAAACGTACTCTTTGAATCGGCATGAATGGAAATGATGATCACCCCCGCAGCGCCAACAAGGTGTTAATGACCTTGCATTCATCACCGTTGATGGTGGACTCTGAATCATCTGCGGATGTGCAGCTGCAGGAAGTGTGACCTGCCCTGTATATTATGATTCAAAAACAACATCACTTTGTTCACAGTACTTGTAGCAGCACTTGTGTGCTGAGCGATTTGCTTCTTCTTGTCACCGGTGGCAATGAACGCCTGGGCTGTCGCTATGGCCTTACTCAAGGTTGGGGTCTCTACAGTCAAAAGTTTGCGAAGTATGGTTTCGTGGCCAATGCCAAGTACGAAAAGTCTCTGAGCATGTGCTCCAAATGTCCTTCAAATTCGCAATGCCCTGCAAGGCATCTTAGCTCGGCGACATAACTCGCCACTTCCTGGCTTTCAGATCTTTTGTAGGTGTAGAACCGATACCTCGCCATCAGAATGCTTTCCTTCCGGTTCAAATGCTCGCGGACCAGTGTGCAAAAATCGTTGTATGATTTCTCCGTGGGTTTCGCTGGAGTGAGCAGATTCTTCATGAGGCCATATGTTGGTGCACCACAGACAGTGAGAAGGATTGCCCTTCATTTGGCAGCGCTCTTCCCTATCTAGCTCGTTGGCCACGAAGTATTGGTCGAGTCGCACCACAAAAGTTTCCCAATCGTCTCCCACCGAAAATGTCTCCAGGATGCCCACTGTTTTCTGCATCTTTAGGATCGCTATCTGTATCTCATCGCCAGTTGTTGTGTATGGAAAATGAGTCAGACTGAATACTGTGAGCTCAAAGTAAAGTGTGACCGTAGTCTTTTATTCCAGGTCTCCAGAACGCCTCTCCAACCTGTGAAGCCTCCTTAAATACCTGTGCTCTCAAGGGATTATGGGATCCATTGGAACTCCAGGAGATGAGCCCTCTGGTGGCTGTACAGTGTAAATACAAGTCCACATATATAACAATTATCACATTGCTGTTTGTGGGAAGCTTGCTTGTACGCAAATTGGCTACCACATTTTCTACATTGCAACAATGACTACACTCCAAAAGTACTTAATTGGCTGTACAGCACTTTGGGATGTCCAGTGGTCATGAAAGGTGCTCTATAAATCCAAGTCTTTCTTTTCTTTCATTCAACAAAACCAAAGTTCTGGAGGGGTAGCAAGGAGGAACTGATCACACACAAAAGAGAATAAATACTAGGGTGACTTCCTCTCCAGTTACATATCAGGATTTTAACATAAAAGCTTCCCATATCTTTTTTAGCTCTCCAATATTTTTGTGTTTCTTGAATTGATTTAAAAAAAAAATGTAATATTTGCCAGAGAAACAGCATTTTGCAGCACAGGGATTACTTTAAGCAAGCAAAATAATCATGCTCAACCACCTCCTGCATATTAACTGTTCGTTAGTGGATTTGTCAATGGGCCGTATCTTTATTCAGGCTCTGTTCTATTCTTCCTGTTACAATGTAAAAGATTGTACCACGCTCATTGCAGCATTCGTCATGCAGAATAAACAAACAATTGGCACCACAGAAAAATAACATTTATTGTGTGAATGTTAATACATGCCACGAAGAAAAGTGAATCAAATTTCGCTCTCAGTCTGATTGTCTGAGCTCCATCCCATTTCAAACTAATAGGGATTCTTCCTGTTTCTAATTAACATCAATAACCATTCAGTTCTTGGTTTATTTCCCCTGGGTCTGGCTTTACCACATTGTGTCTGGATTTACGCCGGGAAGTTGAGAATAAAGTGAGTATGTGAGTGAAAATAAGTGAGAATCAAACAATAAAACAAATGTAAGCATCCTTTATTGAACCAGGGTTGCTGCAGTATGCATGAGGTTATGGAAATTCACCCTGTTACACCAACTGATTTATGAAAATAAAGGTTTGGAATTGCACTGTATGATATTAGCAGCAAATAATTAAAAACATTTATCTAAAGTTGCTCTGTCTGCTAACTGACATCATAACGAAGGATTAATGTGTCCATAACTAATATCACACCATGTTGTTTCAGTCCCAGAGTGACGTTACTTGATCAATACTTAAATGGAGGTGATCGATGATTAATAAAACAATGCATGCCTGCAAGATCCAGGCTTGGGCTGATAAGTGGCAAGTAACATTCGTGCCACACAAGTGTGAGTCAATGACCATCTCCAACAAGAGAGAACATAACCACCTTTCCTTGAGACCCCACCATCAACATCCTGGAGTTACCATTGAGTAGAAACTCAATTGGACCAGCTACCCTAAATATCATGCTTACTAGAACATGTCAGAGGCTGCGTGTTCAGTGATGAGCGGCTCACCTCCTGACTTCCCAAAGCCTCCTGCAAGGCACAAGTCAGGAGTGTGATGGAATATTCACTTGCCTGGATGGGTGTCACTCGAACAACACTCAAGAAGCTCAACACTATCCAGGACAAAGCAGACCGCTTGTTCGACAGCCCATCAACTGGCTTAAACATCCACTGCTCCCACCATCGACGCACTGTGGCTGCAGCATGTACTATCCACAGAATACACTGCAGCAACTCGCCAAGGCTTCTTCGGCAGCACTTACCAACCCCCTGACCTCCACCACTAAGATGGGCAAGCACAGCAGGTGCATTGGAACATCATCACCTCCAAATCACACACACCATCCTGACTTGTACATATTTCGCCCCCGCTGTTCCTTCATCGTTACTGGGTCAAAGTCCTGGAACTCCCTCCCTATCATCATCATGATAGGCAGTCCCTCGGAATCGAGGAAGACATGCTTCCACTCTAAACATGAGTTCTTAGGTGGCTGAACAGTCCAATACGAGAACCACAGTCGCTGTCACATGTGGGACAGATCGTCGTTGAGGGAAAGAGTGGGTGAGACAGGTTTGCCGCACGCTCTTTCCGCTGCCTACACTTGATTTCTGCATGCTCTCGTCGATGAGACTCGAGGTGTTCGGCGCCCTCCCGGATGAACTTCCTCACTTAGGGTGGTCTTTGGCCAAGGTCTCCCATGTGTCAGTGGGGATGTTGCATTTTATCAGGGAGGCTTTGAGGGTGTCCTTGTAACGTTTCCTCTGAACACCTTTGGCTTGTTTGCCATGAAGGAGTTACGTTTGCTTTGGGAGTCTCGTGTCTGGCATGCAAACAGTGTGGCCTGCCCAGCGGGGCTGATCAAGTGTGGTCAGTACTTCAATGCTGCGGATCAAGGACACTAACATTGGTGCATCTGTCCTCCCAGGGGATTTGCAGGATCTTGCGGAGACATCGTTGGTGGTATTTTTCCAGCGACTTGAGGTGTCTACTGTACATGGTCCACGTCTCTGAGCCATGCAGGAGGCCGGGTATTACTACAGCCCTGTAGACCTTGAGAGCTTGATGGCAGATTTAAGGGCCTGGTCTTCGAATACTCTTTTCCTCAGGTGGCCGAAGGCTGCACTGGTGCACTGGAGGCGGTGTTAAATCTCGTCATCAATGTCTGCTCTTGTTGGTAAGAGGTTTCCGAGGTATGGGAAATGTTCCATGATGTCCAGGGTCGCGCCGTGGATCTTGATGAATGGGGGGGCAGTGTTGTTCGCTGAGGACCGGTTGGTGGAGGACCTTTGTCTTACGGATGTTTAGCGTAAGGCCTATGCTTTCGTTCGCCTCAGTAAATACGTTGACTATGACTTGGAGTTCAGTCTCTGTATTGTGGGAGCACCTTCACCCCACAGACTGCAGTGGTTCGAAAGAAAGCTTACCACTATCTTCTCAATGGAAAATAAGGATGGACAATAAATGCCCGCGTTGCCAGCGACATCCTTTGATAAGTCCTTACTATACAGTATAAATGCACACGAGGCCCATACTTGAGAGAAGGTCACTCTGTGACCAGTTACCTTTATTACCAAGACCTCAAGTGATGAAGGTGTGTGGAGCTTCCCCTTTTATACCTGAAAGTCCAGGTTAAGAGTGTCTCCCACAAGTTCACCCTCTTGTGGTCAATGTTCTCAAGGTGTACAACTTAGGTCAGCTTATACATGGGTTACAATGATAGTTGAATACATGACATCACCTTCCCCCCCAAAGTCTTATTGGGATCACAGGTTAAGTCTCTCTGGTGGTTTACGCTCCCTTGTAGAGCGCCTGAGTTGGGGCTCCGGTTGTTGGGCGCTGGCCTGAGTGTCTGCTGTTTGCGGTGCCTCAGGCCTGTCCGGACTGCCCACAGTGACTGGGCTCTCCTCCACTTGGTTCCGGTGTTCGGTCACCTGTGGTGGAGTAAACTCTACGTCGTGTTCTTCCTCTGCTTCTTCTATGGGGTTGCTGAACCTCCTTTTAGTTTGATCCACGTGCTTGTGGCAGATTTGTTCATTGGTAAGTTTAACTACCAAAACCCGATTCCCCTCTTTGGCAATCACAGTGCCTGCAAGCCATTTGGGCCCTGCAGCTTAATTAAGGACAAAAACAGGGTCATTGACATCAATACATCGCGCCCTCGCATTCTTGTCATGGTAGTCACATTGTGACTGACGCCTGCTCTCAACAATTTCTTTCATAGTGGAGTGTATAAGGGATAACCTGGTTTTGAGCATCCTTTTCATTAGCAGCTCTGCGGGTGGAACCTCCGTGAGCGAGTGTGGTCGGGATCTATTGGCCAACAGGAGACGTGATAAGCTGCTTTGTAGGGAACCCCCTTGGATTCTGAGCATCCCCTGTTTGATTATCTGCACTGCTCGTTCCGCCTGGCTGTTTGAGGCCGGTTTGAACGGTGCCCTTCTGACATGGTTGATTCCATTGCCTGCCATGAAGTCCTGGAATTCAGTGCTTATGAAGCACGGGCCATTGTCGCTGACCAAGACATCCGGTAGACCATGGGCGGCGAACATTGCCCGTAGACTTTCAACCGTGGCAGAGGATGTGCTTGAATTTAAAATGGCACACTCAATCCATTTGGAATAGGTGTCTACTACAACCAAAAACATTTTTCATATGAAAGGACCTGCGTAGTCCACATAGATGCGTGACCATGGCTTGGCGGGCCAGGACCAGGGGTTAAGAGGGGATTCCCTGGGTGTGTTGCCCAGCTGAGCACACGTGTTGCACCTGCGAACACAAAGTTCCAGATCTGCGTCTATCCCTGGCCACCAAAAGTGTGACCTGGCAATTGCCTTCATCATGACAATGCCCGGGTGCTCATTGTGAAGTTCTCTGATAAACACCTCTTTGCCCCTCTGGGGCATGACTACTCGGTTTCCCCACAGCAGGCAATCGGCCTGAATCGAGAGTTCATCCTTGCGCCTTGGAAACGGTTTAAATTCCTCAGGGCATGCCCCGTACGTGGCTGCCCAGTCCCCATTCAGGACACATTTCTTAACTAAAGACAGTAGCGGGTCTTTATTTATCCAGACTTTAAACTGACGGGCTGTCACAGGTGAGCCTTCGCTTTCGAAAGCTTCAACAGCCATGGCCATCTCAGCATCATGCTCAGTTGCCCCCTCAGTGGTGAGTAGTGGGAGCCTGCTGAGTGCATCGGCAGTTTTCAGTGCCAGGTCTGTGCCGAATTGTGTAGTCATAGGCGGCTAACGTAAGTGCCCACCTCTGTATGCGGGCCGATGCATTTGCATTTATGGCCTTGTTGTCGGCCAAAAGGGACGTTAGGGATTCGTCTCCAGCTCAAATTTCCTGTCAAACAGTTACTGGTGCATTTTTTTTTACTGCATATACACATGCTAGCGCTTCCTTTTCTACCATCCCGTAGCCCCTTTCTGCCTGGGACAGACTTCTGGAGGCATAAGCTACCGGCTGTAACTGACCATTGGCATTCACATGCTGCAACACACACCCGACCCCATTGGACAATGCATCGCACGTTAAAACTAGTTTCTTACATGGGTCATATAACGTTAACAGTTTGTTGGAGCATAACAAATTGCGTGCTCGATCAAAAGCCCTTTCCTGGCTATCCCCCCAGACCCAATCGCGACCTTTGCGTAGGAGCACGTGTAGGGGCTCTAACAGAGTGCTCAATTTGGGAAGAAAGTTACCAAAATAATTCAGGAACCCCAGGAACGAACACAGCTCCATCGTGTTACGGGGTCTGGGTGCTCTCTGGATCGCTTCCGTTTTGGACGCAGTGGGTCTGATCCCGTCTGCTGCTACCCTCCTCCCCAGGAATTCTACCTCTGGAGCTAAGAAGACGCACTTCGCCTTTTTCAGTTGCAGTCCTACCCGGTCCAGTCTGCGTAGCACCACCTCCAGGTTGTGGAGGTGTTCTTCAGTATCGCGACCCATGATGAGGATGTCGTCTTGAAAAACCACCGTCCTTGGAATCGACTTGAGGCTTTCCATATTTCGCTGAAAGATCGCGGCGGCTGAACGAATCCCAAACGGACATCTGTTATACTCAAACAACCCCTTGTGTGTCGTGATGGTGGTCAGCTTCTTCGACTCACTCGCCAGCTCCTGGGTCATGTAAGCTGAGGTCAGGTCCAATTTTGAAAAAAGTTTGCCACCGGATAGCGTCGCAAAGAGGTCCTCCGCTCTCGGTAGCGGGTACTGGTCTAGGAGTGACACCCGATTGATGATGGCCTTGTAATCGCCACAGATCCTGACCGACCCTTCCGCCTTGAGCACCGGCACGATTGGGCTCGCACAGTCACTGAATTCGACTGGCGAGATGATGCCTTCCCTCAGCAGGCGGTCCAATTCGCATTCTATCTTTTCCCGCATCACGTATAGCACCGCTCTGGCCTTGTGGTGTACTGACCTGGCGTCCGGGTTTATATGAATTACTACCTTGGCCCCCATGAAAGTGCCGATGCCGGGTTGAAATAATGAGTCAAATTTGTCCAGGACCTGTGAGCATAATACTCGCTCCACAGAAGAAATTGCATTGACATCGCCCCATTTGCAGTTCATGACAGTAAGCCGACTCCTCCCCAGTAGTGCCCTACCGTCCCCTGGGACAATCCAGAGTGGCAACCTGTTATCTGAATCTTTGTGGGTCACGACTACCTTGGTGCTGCCTAGCACCGGAATGATCTCCTTTGTATATGTCCGTAGCTGTGCGTCAATCGGCAATAATTTTGGCCTCCTGGCCTTGGACACCCACAACCTTTCAAACTGTTTGATACTCATCTAGGACTGGCTGGCCCCTGTGTCTAGCTCCATTAATATTGGGATGTCATTGAGGAGCACTTTCATCATTATCGGTGGCGTCCTGGTATATGAACTGTATATGTGCTCCACATGAACTCGCTGAACTTCAGTTCCAGCGATTTCCCCCAGTATTCATTTGGTCTCATAGGGCTTTCATCGGGCCCGACCTCCTCATACATCAACCTGGCTGCAGGCTTCCTGCACCTACGCGCCAAGTGACTGCTGATGTTGCAGTTTCTGCAGGTATATTGCTGATACCTGCAAGCTCTGGCTGGGTGTTTGCCTCCACACCTCCAGCATGAGCTGGAGGCCCCATTGTTGGAAACAAAAGGTCCATTACCAGTTGATCGTCTCTGACTGTCTCTGTAACTGTCCTTAAGCGTACCATTAACAGGGTGTTGATGGCCCCATTACTGGCCGCATTGTCCATTGCAATGGCTTGAATCGCCGTTCAGCTAGCCATTGTCTCTGTTGAATTCCCCCTTTAGGTTCGACTACATGCTGGGGCATGTCCGATTACCCTTGTCTTCCTAGAGAACTGTGTCCCCCGTTAACAACGTTGACTCCCTGGTCATTTGCCGCATTTGAGCCAAGATTTTTGTCATACATCATTCTGGTCTCTTCCTCCCCGGAGATAAATGTCTGGACTATCAGAGCTGCCGCTTTCAAGGTCAAGTCTTTGGTCTCAATCAGTTTCCTGAAAACCCCAGCGTGCCCGATGCCCTCAATAAAGAAGTCTCGCAGCATCTCCGCTCTGCATGCATCTGTGAACTTACATAGGCTCGCCAGTCGCCGGAGATCTGCCACGAAGTCTGGAAAGCTTTGCCCTTCTCGCCGCCGGTGCGTGTAAAACAGGTGTCTCGCCATGTGCATGCTGCTCGCCAGTTTAAGGTGTTCCCTGATCAACTTACTGAGCTCTTCGAGCGTCTTGTCCGTTGGCTTCTCTGCGCTAGAAGGCCCTTCATCAGGGAGTACGTTCTGGATCCACAAACCATCAGGCGACGAGCCCTGCGTTTGTCGGCCGAATCCTGTCCCAACCATTCCTTAGTGACAAAACTGTGCTGTAGTCTCTCAATAAAGTCGTCCCAATCATCACCAACACAGTACCTCTCTTCTGTGCTGCTAGTGGCTATGCTTGCGTGGTTTAAATCCCAGTTTCTCATCTCCAATGATATGTCCTTACTATACAGTATAAATGCACACGAGGACCATACTTGAGAGAAGGTCACTCTGCGACTAGTTACCTTTATTACCAAGACCTCAAGTGATGAAGCTGGGTGGAGCTTCCCCTTTTATACCTGAAAGTCCAGGTTAGGAGTGTCTCCCACAAGTTCACCCCCTTGTGGTCAATGTTCTCAAGGTGTACAAATTAGGTCAGCTTATACATGGGTTACAATGATAGTTGAATACATGACATCCTTCACATGAATTGTTTTTTAAAATGAAGGAAGAAAGAAATGGATCGTTTAGAAAAAATGGCAGAAAAGATGATTATAGCGAAACCCGCTCAATCAGATAAACACTGGTATATATTTGAGGAGGCTAGATTTTTGTACACCGCAAAAAGATATTTTCATGTAGGAAAGGAAAAGCATATAATAGTTTAAGAATGTCTTCTAAAGTAAGAAAGATTTAGATTTATATCGCGCCTTTCACGACCACCAGATGTCTCAAAGCGCTTTACAGCCAATGAAGTATGTTGGAGTGTAGTCACTGTTGAAATGTGGGAAACACGGAGCCAATTTACGCACAGCAAGCTCCCACAAACAACAATATGATAATGCCCAGATAATCTTTTTTTTTGTTATGTTGATTGAGGGATAAATATTGGTCCTGAAATTCTGGTCGGAGGCTTCTTTCGAACGAATTCCTCCGACTGGAGAATTTTAACGAAATTACCTGGTGGTCCCGGAGACACCTGGGATTCCAGTGGGAAGGCCTTCTCTTCCCGTGCTGTGGAGCGCGCTCCCGTCCTTGAGGTTCGAACGCAGAAGGTGCAGTCACGTTGCAGGCACAATCAACCAAGGACAGTATCCTCATTAATAGCAATGGGAACTCCGTATCTACAAATTCTCATTGCTATTAATGAAAAAAAAAACAAACACACTAAACACCATAATAAAAAATAAAAAACACACCTTACATAATTAAAATTAATTGAAATGATAGTTAATAAATGTCTTAGAAAAAAATATATTTTTCCGATTTTTAAAAAAGTTTTGTAATTAGAGTTAAAAATAAACTTACTTTAGTGGGCAGGGTTTTTAACATAAACTTGTGTTTTTAAATTTTATTTTTATATGTTTTTAATATGTTTTAAAACTCTTACACTGGGAAAAGTCGGCTATGCACCTGCTTTTACCAGGCGCAAGAGTTTTAAGGACATCCGCTGGGAAGAGTTGGGCAAATAGTGCAATCTTGCCCATGCGAATGACCTTGCTGCTGAGATGCGTGCGATCAACTTGACAGATCGGAAAAGCCAGCGCATGCGCATTGCGCGCCGAATACCCGGCTTTTGCGATGCCTTCCCGAGTCCGGTCACACTCCGTACGGACCTGGGGAGGCTGGAATTTCAGGATCATTAGGCAACAATTGAGCCATACTAACTTTTTGAAAGATGAATATTGTTTCATACTTAAACATTAAATTCTGCTATTTGTTTTACATTATTTTTGTACTCTGGGGTGGATATTGTTTACACATTTAACATGTTTTCAGAACCATTAGTTCCTCAGGGAAATGTGCTATCTGGATAATATTAACCTTCATACAAGTTCAGCTAAATGATACTGTTAACACTGGCCATTGTGCCTCGTAGCCTAATTCTGCACATTCTTTCTTTTTTGATGATTGTATCTGCTTAGATTTTAAATTACAAAAGATGAAACGTCTCAGTGGATGATTATACAGAGATGATTGTGAGCACCATGCAAATACTCACGTGTGAGAGAAAGAGAAGGAAACAGTGGAGGTGTACTTTTGGGGTTGGGGAAGAGATTAAAGTGAGTGTGTATTGGAATAAAAGGAAAATGTACAGGGCTAATGGCATTCCGTGTGTGATTGTGTAGCCATCAAGAGTATCATGGAGTGACGTCACTCTTCACTGCTGTTGCTCTCCTGCTCCAGCACGTGCTGCTCCTTCCGCTCCCCGGCCTGCTCCGATGGTGTTCACAGGGCGGGGGTCGCTCAGCCTGCTGGGTCAGGCTGCCACGCTGCTCGGATCCTTGCCGCTGGACCAAGACCCAGCTCTGGTCAAGCCCGTGTGGTGGCTGGTGTGCGACGGCCAACACACGTTAAAAAAAATCCACGCACAGGCATCTTCCAACCTTCAAGATTTAGTTCGGGACCTGGAATTTTAGGTCCTTCATTGAAACACCTGTGAACTTTTTGACATGGAAGCAAGTCATCCTCGATTCGAGGGACTGCCTATGGTGATGACATGGAGTGAGGACTATGAGGGAAAGGAGGGAGACAAAAATTGCGCAAGGGAGGAGAAGTATCTTTTTATGCCTAGTTTGCTTTCCCGACACATTACTAATTGCTACAGACCTCCTACAGACATAAGGTTAGAATATTTTGAGCTGCAGCTTTCTCTGGAACTGCTATTATTTGATTCTGTCCTCAGGCCCACGATAGGCTGGGGGCTGGATTTTTGCCTTGTTGCCTCCTCTGTTTTTGCCCGGAGGGGCAGCAATGGCGGTGGTAAGCTCTTCTGAGCGGGATGCCAGCTTCCAGCACCCCGTCGGGACGTTCGGTGCCGGTTTCGGCGGGGCGTGGAGCATTACTGCCCAGAAGAGGCGAGCCAGTGTGCAACGCCCCAGGTTGCGACACCGGCTCGATTTTTGGCTGCCGCCCTATCCGTAGCGCTCCATAGAGCGCCCTGCAGGGACTGGACGGCCTGTGAAAGCGGGAGGCACGAGCTGTAGTGGCTGCAGTGAGGTAAATAATGGCGACCTTGGGTAAGTGTGATTGTTTTTTTTTGCGATTTATGTTGTGGTGGAGTGAGTTATTTATTGGGAAAGTTTTTGGTGGTTTTTTTCAGGTTTAATTTTTTCTCCCCAGGCCTCTCTCAGAACGTTCCGAGGCCGGCTGTTTAGCTCGGGATTTTCGCTTGCTCCGCCGGCCTAGCGCCCTAAGAGAGGTGTGTAACGCCTCCCTTAGCGCTCCGTCTCACACTCAGGGCCCAGCTGCTGAATTTTGCTGACTGAGGTGCAAACTGTTCCCAGGCGCAAACTTTACTGCCCCACCGCCATTACCGCCCCGAAATCTCCAAAGCCCGACATCTATTCTGGTTTGAGCTGAAATGCCTTACTTCCAAGAAGTACTCCACCTAGTGACCAAGTAAGGTTAGTGTTGGGAGTGGACTAAGGCAAAAATGCACTCAGACATTGTGGTTAGGATGCAAACACATCACTCTGGAATTATAGAATGATACAGCACAGAAGCAGGCCATTTGGCCCATCATACCTGTGCCGGCTCTTTGAAAGAGCTATCCAGTTAGTCCCACTCCCCAGCCCTTTCCCCGCAGCCCTGCAAATGTGTCCATTTCAAGTATTTATCCAATTTCCTTTCGAAAGTTATTATTGAATCTCCTGCCACCACTCTTTCAGGCAATGCATTCCAGATCATAATAACTCGCTGCATTAAAAAAAATGTTCTATTGTCGCCTCTGGTTCTTTTGTCAACTACCTTAAATCTGTGACCTCTGGTTACTGACCCTTCTGCCACTGGAAACAGTTTCTCCTTAATCCCTTCTCTACCAAAACTGTTCATGATTTTGAACATCTCTATCAAATCTCCCTTTAACCTTCTGTGCTCTGAGGGGTACAACTCCATTTTCTCTAGTCCCTCCACATAATTGAAGTTTCTCATCCCGAGTAGCATTCCAGTAAATCTCCTCTCTAAGGCCTTGACATCCTTCCGAAAGTGTGTGTACACAAAATTGTTCACAATGGAGCCTAACCAGTGTTTTATAAAGGTTTAGCATAACCTCCTTGCTTTTGTACATGCCTCCATTTATAAAGCCAAGAATCCCGTTTGCCTTTTTAACAGCCTTCTCGACTTGTCCTGCCACCTTCAAACACTTGCAAACGTACACCCCTAGGTCTCTCTATTCTTGTATCCCCTTTAAAATTGTACCATTTTGTTTATATTATCTCTTCTCTTTCTTCCTACCAAAATGAATTACTTCACACTTCTGCGTCTTACATTAAATCTGCCATGTGTCTGCATATTTCACCAGTCTGTCTGCATCCTCCTGAAGTCTGTTGCTACATTTCTGAGTTTCTGGTAATCTACCATCTTTGAAATCATGGTCCGTATAACCAAGTCCAGGTCATTAACATATATCAAGAAGAGCAGTGGGCCCAAAACCGAACCCTTGGGGACACCACTGCACACTTCCCTCCAGTCTGAAAAACAACCATTCACCATTACTCTCTCTGCTTTCTGTCCCTCAACCAAATTCGTATCCACATAGCTACTTAATCCCATGGGCTTAATTTTGTGAATGAGACTATTATGTGGTACTTTGTCAAATGCCTTTATCAAACGATCGTGTTGCTGGGATCACAATGTATGTGTATAAGCGAAAGCAGCAGGGAGACCAGCAGTTGAGGTGCCCCCAGTGAGAACGTATAATGTATGAAGGAGTAACTCCATGGGCTTAAAGAGAAGGGGGCGTATTTTATTGTTTGGTTTAACTCCAAATGGTTAACACCTGGGGCCTGAAATTCAGTACCGCTGGAAAGCTGGTGCTCCCCTTACCTTTTTATGGCCCTTAGCACCAAAATTTTTTCATGGCTGGGCCACCCCATATTCAGCTCCAAAAGTGAACAAATGGGTTCCAGCGCTAACAAACAATTCCAAGGTGGATTTTTCAGCGATGTGGCTGTCTTAATTTGAGCGTTATCACCACTGAGAAATTCAGCATGGAGGTAAGGGTTTCTAATGAGCCAGCTGCTCCCTGGCCTTTTTAAAGGCCCTGAGGGGGGGAGAAGGTTGGAAGGACGGCTGGTGTAAGAGGTGCAAGGAGAGCCAACAGGTTCACTGTTATGGAGCTGGAGACACTGATGGACGGTGTGGAGGACAGAAGATGAATACCGTTTCCTGACGTGGGGAGACCTGGCAGACAGGCAGTACATAATGCATGGAGGGAGATTGCAGGGGAGGTGTCAGGCACCTCCATATGTGAGGACGCACCCTCCCAGGAGGGTGCTGGCCAGTCTGCACCCGGCCCTTCCAGGGTGGCGATGGGTCAACGCCTCCTAGCTCTGGGGCGATGGGGATCCTCCTCCTCCTCCTGTGCCTCCTCTTCCTCCTCCACCTCAGGAGGTACTGCTGTCCCTTCATGATGGCCAGATTGTGCAGCATGCAGAAGACCACGATGATTATGGAGACCCATTGAGGAGAGTACTGAAAGGTGCCACCAGAGGGGTCCAGGCACCAGAACCTCTGCCTTAGGAAACCTATGCACTGCTCGATGATGGCACAATGAGCGTCATTGTATGCATGCTCTGGCGCTGTCCTGGGGTTCCACAGAGGAGTGAGCAGCTAAGTGGACAGGGGATATCCTTTGTCCCCAAGCAGCCAACCGCAATCCTGATTCGGGCCGGTGAAGATGGCGGGCACACTGGTCTGGCGCAGAATGAACGAATCATGGCTGCTGCCTCCCTTGCCCGCTGCCTCTCTGCACGGTGCTGATGGCAATGCCTTCTCCTGGGTGCCATTCTGCTTCTGACCAGGTGTCACCCTCCCAACACTCCTCCCATCCTCAGGGTGAACCCTGCCAAGCAGGTCTCTGCAGCCCACAGGCCTCCACTAAAGAGTCAGACCTGAAAGTTGTACAAAAGTACAGGGGTATGTGCAAACCTCTGAGCAGCACTCAGCAGGTTTAATGGAACCAAAACAATAAAAAAAAACTATATGAAAAGATAAATACTGTGCCTGCTGGAAAATGAAATAAAAAAATAATAATTAATAAAATATATCAAAAGATAAATACTGTGCATGCTGGAAAATGAAATAAAAACACTAATAATTAATAAAATATATCAAAAGATGAATACTGCGGATGAATGCTGGAAAATCAAATAAAAACAATAATAAGTAATAAAACTTTTTACCTACCAAAGGGGCCCAGTGGTGTCGTGTTCAAGCACCACATTGAAAACCTCGCGGGGCACTGCCGGGAAAAGCCCTACGTTTTTCTCGATGAATTTCACTGTGGTAGTCCCTTTCCAGCAGCCCGCACACGCTGCAGAGTTCACCGCTGGAAATCTTCCTTTACAGCGGCTTCACCACGCTGAATACGGCTCGGGGAGGGAAAAGCATTTGATCGTGGTGGCTGATCGATTTTTTTCGATCAACCGCCCAAACTTTGCAGTAGCCGTCCCTTCGGGGATGGTGAATTTCGGGCCCCCGGTATTAATCTCGGCAGAATGTTACTGTGATCGTAGTGCTGAAATTTCCTGGGTCAGCTTACTTACAAAATTCACAGCTCAGTTGCAGATCTGGGCAGGTGCAAGAAATTACCGTAAACTTTTGAATGAATCTTCTTACTAGACCCTTTAAACTTATTGTTATATACAGCTCAGCATCAAGCAACCCAATATATATGGGCAGGACATGCACCTTTTTTCATAATGGGGTAGAAATTGCGATCGGAGGCTTCCCGCGGACAGGTGCCTCCGACCTGCAAAAGAATCTACGAATTTACCTGGTGGTCTGGGAGGTTCGTAGATTTGCAGTCTTGGGCCTCTACACGGGGAGAGGCCCAAGTCTCCCAGGGGCGTATGCGGTTTGCAAGCACCCCCAGGATCATGTGGGACAGCCCAACCAATAAAAGAAGGGAATCCCCATTCATACATTTGGGGTTTCCATTTGTACAGAACTCCCATAAGTATGAATGCGAATCACTTAAAAAACATACACAAACACATGAAATAAATTTTAAAAAACATTACATATTTAAAATTAATTAAAATGCCATTTAATTAAATATTTTAAACAAAAATTAAATTTTTTGAAAAAAAGTAACGGGGCTAAAAATAAACTTACCTTATTGGACAGGGTTTTTAAAGTATAAATGAGCGATAACATTTTATTTTTCTATTTTTTTAAACTCTTACGTTGGTAAAAGCAGGCCTTACATCTGCTTTTTCCAGGCATAAGTATTTCAAGGGCATTCACTGGGCAGTATTTGGGTAAATAGCCCTACTCTCTGCCCGTGAATGCACTTTTCTTTCAGATTCTTGACAGATCGCAAGTTCCGGGTGTAGGCCCTTGTGCAGTGCGTGTCTAAACTCGGAACTTGTGGGGCCCCTACAGGCACAGGCACACCCGCAGGGGCTGCAAATTCAGCCCCTATGACGTTATGGCTCGTGAGCGCTAGTTAATGATTGGAAAATCAGCCCAGTCATTTCTAAACTGGACAGTGGACTTGGTATAAATCAATACATTATCACTCTCTGTGCTCTGCCTCCACGGGTGGTGTACATTTGCTTACAGTGGCACAGTTACCATCTTTATGTCTATGAAAAAATTTGTTTTTGAATTGAAAACTAGTGATGGCAATGGGGATGGGACAGTTCGTAATGCTTTGTTAACTTGTTAACTTGTCAACTTAGATGGTGCTGATAGGGATCCAGAGCTGCAGCAAATCAAAGTTTAATGTTTGCTTTGAATGCTATTTCCCTGACCTCTTGCAAAGGGGGAAATCTTCCCCTCTACAACAATGCCATTGTTGTCCTTTATAAGCACAAAACTTAAACTATTTAATAAACTTATATGTCTGTTAAATTGCTTCCAGATGGTTATTGTTCTGTTATCTTCACCCTCTATAAATGTTTATATTTATGAAGTAAAATCAAAGTTATTAAAGAACTGAATGTTGCCAAAGCACAATCACAATAATGCTGAACAAGTAAATATTTAGCGATAAGAACAGTTCTATCATAGTCTTGACCCTTTCCATATGGTTTATGTGGACTAAACCTTTCCTTTAACATGGTACAGATCTTAAATAAGTTTACTTTACATAACTGTTCGAAATAGCTTTCAAGGCATATTTCACCCTGAAATGAGCTTTTGAGCACATATCCGCAGCATAACGAAGACCGCCTATTTTCACCTCCATAACATCGCCTGTCTCCGCTCTTGCCTCAGCTCATCCGCTGCTGAAACCCTCATCAATGCCTTTGTTACCTCTAGAATTGACTATTCCAAAGCACTCCTGGCTGGCCTCCCACCTTCTACCCTACATAAACTTGAGGTAATCCAAAACTCAGCTGCCCGCATCCTAAGTCGCACCAAGTCCCGCTCACCCATCACCCCTGTATTCGCTGACCTACATTGGCTCCCAGTCAAGCAATACTTCGATTTCCAAATTCCCTCCCTATCCCTGTAATCTCCACCAGCCCACAACCTCCTGAGATGTCTGCGCTCCTCTAATTCTGCCCTCTTGAGCATCCCTGATTATAATCGCTCAACCATCGGTGACTGTGACTTCTGTTGCCTAGGCCCTAAGCTCTGGAATTCCCTGCCTAAACCTCCCTGCCTCTCTACCTCTCTTTTGTCAATTAAGACACTCCTTAAACCTACCTCTTTGACCAAGCTTTTGGTCACCTGCCTTAATTTCTCCTTATATGGCTTTGTGTCAAAGTTTGTTTGATAACGCTCCTGTGAAGCGCCTTGGGAAGTTTTAATATGGTAAAGGTGCTATATAAATACAAGTTGTTTTTGTTGTTGACATTGAAATATATCTCAAAGAACTTTATATGAAACAATTATTTTGGAATAAATTTAAAGAATTGTATTAAATTAAAGCAATATTTCACACACTACTGTTCCAGCCCATTGAACTCTACCCCTGCATAATAACATTGCCTGGAACTCCATCTCTGGTGCTCGTAAGTTCAATTCGAGTTAACCATCCTTTGCTTAACCGTAGCTTCTGGAGCAAGCCTTAGGCTACTGGCAATATATAAGTTGCCTATTGTTAGCCCCATACAATACAATCCAGGTTGACACTGTCATGTATGTAACCAGCATACTACTGTAAACCTTATACAATTGTAACCCTCATGTAACCACTACATACTGTACATACTTACAAGAAATGCACACCTTGACCACAGGGGGAGACACACCTTACCTGGAGATTCAGGTATATAAGGGGAGGTCCCTCGCAGGGTCAGCACTCCTTGGTCCAGGTAATAAAGGTGAAGGTCACAGAGTGACTGTGTCTGCAGTACGTGCCTCGTGTGATTATGTTTAAGAGTTAAGGACTCAACACCTGGCGACGGGAAACGGGAATCACTGAACCCAGAGGATGGCCACCAGTAGCTCAGAGGAACGTTACTGTGTGGATGAAGACTGGGATGATTTTGTGGAGAGACTCCAGCAGACCTTTGTCACGAAGGACTGGCTGGGAGAGGATGCGGCTGACAAGCGGAGAGTGCATCTACTAACAAGCTGCGGGACAAAAACGTATGCGCTGATGAAGGACCTGCTCACACCCCACAAACCGACCGACAAGTCTTTTGAAGAGCTCAGTCAGCTGGTCAGCGAACAATTAAAACCGGCGAGCAGCAAACACATTGCCCAGCACCGGTTCGACACACACCGACGTCGGGAAGGGCAAAACATCTCGGACTTCGTGGCAGACTTGCGGCGCTTGGCCAGCCTCTGTAAGTTCTCAGACGCCTGCAGGGGGGAGATGTTAAGGGATTTTTTCATTGAGGGCATTAGCCATGCCGGGATCTTCAGGAAGCTCATAGAGGCCAAGGACTTAACTCTAGAAGGGACAGCATTGATAGCTCAAACTTTCATAGCGGGGAAGAAGAGACCAAGAGAATTTACGAGAGTAGTCCTGGGTCCAACGTGGCGACGGACCAAGGAATTAGCGTGATAAACGCAGCTCAAGATCTTGCATTCAGGCAAAGGCATTTTGAAACTGCAGCAGTCAGACAAAGGCATTTTGTAACTGCCCAAGCTGAAACCGACTCTAAGGTGGGCCCCCGACAGGGACAATGGAGAGGGGAACGGCAATTCACACCATCAAGAGGACCATTAACGCCCACCATCAGAGTGTTTAGAAACAACCAAGGGAACAATCAGAGAGGAATGTCTGCTAACAGTCCTTTTGTGAACAACGATCTCAGCCAATGCTGGAGATGCGGGAGCAGACATTATGCGAAAAGCTGCAAATTCCAGCAGTTCGTCTGTAGGAATTGTAACGCCAGAGGACATTTGGCTAGGGTTTGCAAACAGCCGGTAGCGAGGCTAATCTCTGAAACAGAGGAATCAGGCGAGGGGCTTGCAGTGCAGGACAATGCCTGGGGTAAAGCCATGGATGCTGAGGTTCAGCGGGTTCATGTGGCTGACGTCCACAGCTCATACACCAAAACGCCACCCATGATGATGAAAGTTTTATTGAATGGCATCCCGGTGCGCATGGAGCTGGACACGGGAGCTAGCCAGTCCCTCATGAGTGCACAACAATTTGAGAAACTATGGCCACACAGAGCTAGCAGGCCCAAACTGGAACGAATTAATATGCAGCTACGGACGTACACCCAAGAGATCATTCCAGTGCTAGGCAGTGCAAACGTGGTGGTAACACACAATGGGTCACAGAAACCGGCTGCCGCTCTGGATTGTTCGGGAAATGGCCCTGCGCTTTTGGGAAGGAGCTGGCTAGCTGAGATAAACTGGAAATGGGGGGGTGTGCACGCCATTTCATCTGTGGAGCGAAGCTCATACTCACAGGTACTACAAAAGTTCGGGTCACTGTTTCGGTGTCGGAACGTTCAAGGGCACAAAAGTAGTTATACGCATCACCCTGGACGCCAGACCAGTGCACCACAAAGCCAGAGCGGTGCCGTACATGATGCGTGAGAAAATAGAGAGTGAACTGGACAGGTTGCTCAGAGAGGGTATAATTTCGCCCATTGAAATTCAGTGACTGGGCAAGTCCCATTGTTCTTGTCCTCTAAGCGGACGGCTCGGTTAGGATCTGTGGTGACTACAAAGCCACCATCAACCGGGTGTCCCTGCAGGACCAATACCCGCTCCCGAGGGCAGAGGACCTTTATGCCACGTTGGCAGGTGGCAACCTGTTCACTAAATTGGACCTCACTTCGGCCTACATGACTCAGGAACTGGCTGAAGAATCCAAGCTTCTGACCACCATCACGATGCACAAGGGTTTATTCATCTACAACAGGTGTCCTTTTGGCATCTATTCGGCGGCCGCCATCTTTCAGAAAAACATGGAAAGCTTGCTGAAATCCATTCCCGGCACAATCGTATTCCAGGACGACATCCTAATAATGGGTCGAGACACCGAGGAACACCTCCACAACCTGGAGGAGGTGCTACGCCGACTGGACTGGGTAGGCCTGCGGCTGAAAAAGGCCAAGTGTGTGTTTTGGCCCCAGAGGTCGGGTTTTTGGGCAGGAGGGTTGCCGCAGACGGGATCCGGCCTACCGAATCCAAAACGGAGGCGATCCGTTGTGCGTCCCGGCCCGATAACACATCGGAGTTGTGATCGTTCCTGGGACTTTTGAACTATTTTGGGAACTTCCTGCTGAACTTAAGCACATTGTTGGAGCCGTTACACGTGCTCCTGCGTAAGGGTTGCGAATGATTTTGGGGGGACTGTCAAGAACAGGCTTTCAACAGGGCGCGGAACCTGCTTTATTCTAACAAACTGTTAACGTTGTATGACCCCTGTAAAAAACTAGTTTTAACATGTGATGCATCATCATACGGGGTTGGGTGTGTGTTGCAGCAGGGTTATGGAGACGGACAACTCCAACCGGTGGCTTATGCCTCCAGGTCGCTCTCCCAGGCAGAGCGTGGATACGGCATGGTCAAAAAGGAAGCACTCGCTTGCGTTTATGGTGTGAAAAAAATGCACCAATATCTTTTCGGCAGACCGTTCGAGTTAGAAACGGACCACAAGCCGTTAACTTCTCTGTTGTCCGACAGCAAGGCGGTCAATGCAAATGCGTCAGCTTGCATACAGCGATGGGCTCTCACACTGGCTGCGTATGACTACACCATACGGCACCGGCCAGGCACCGAAAACTGCGCTGACGCGCTCAGCAGGCTTCCCCTGGCCACCACCGAGGGGGCAGCGGAGCAAAGCGCTGAGATGGTCATGGCCGTTGAGGCTTTTGACACCACAGGCTCCCCCATCACAGCCCGCCAGATCAAACTCTGGACCAACAGGGATCCCCTCCTATCCATGGTAAAGAAATGTGTCCTGATGGGGGATTGGGCGCCCACGCATGGCGCGTGCCCCGAGTAGGTCAGACCGTTTCAGAGACGGATGGATGAGCTCTCCATCCAAGCCAACTGCCTGCTATGAGGCAGCTGAGTGGTCATGCCCCAGAAGGGGAGGGAAGCATTCATCAGGGAACTCCACAGCGAGCACCCTGGCATCGTGTTAATGAAGGCCATTGCCCGGTCACATGTATGGTGGCCGGGGATTGACTCAGACCTGGAACACTGGGTTCGCAGGTGCACGACGTGTGCCCAGCTGGGCAACGCCCCCAGGGAGGCCCCGCTCAGCCCTGGCCCTGGCCCACCAAGCCTTGGTCACGCATTCACGTGGACTATGCGGGCCCGTTCATGAGAAAAATGTGCTTGATAATTGTCGATGCATACTCGAAATGGATCGAGTGCATCATATCAAACTCGTGCACGACGTCCATCACCGTGGAGAGCCTGCGCACGGTTTTCGCGACCCACGGCTTACCGGACATTCTGGTCAGCGACAATGGCCCGTGTTTCACCAGCCATGAATTCCAGGAGTTTATGTCGGGTAATGGCATCAAACATGTCCGGACGGCACCGTTCAAGCCGGCTTCCAATGGCCAGGCAGAACATGCGGTCCAAGTCATAAAGCAAAGCATGCTCTGCATCCAAGGACCTCGCTGCAGTACCGCCTATCGCGCCTCCTGCTGGCCTATAGGTCCCGGCCGCACTCGCTCACGTGAGTTCCGCCGCTCCTCATGAAACGTATGCTCAAAACGCGGCTGTCCCTCATCCACTCAACCCTGGCAGACATTGTTGAGGGCAAGCGCCAGTCCCAAACCGAGTGCCACGATCGTAACTCAAGGGAGAGGTGTATAGAAATGGATGATCCGGTATTTGTACTTAACCATGCATTGGGACCCAAGTGGCTGGAGGGCACCGTAATTGATAACGAGGGAAACAGGGTCATAGTGGTCAGACTCAATAATGGGCAGATAGGCCGCAAACACTTGGACCAAGTAAAGAAAAGGTTCACCATAGACACCGATGAACATGAAGAAGAGCATGAGATGTCAACCACACCACTGCCAGTGGACGAGCAACAAGGGCAATCACCAGCATGCACAGTCCCTGCGGCCAGCCCGGAATCAGCTCAGGTGACAGAAACGCATGCCAAGGCTCAGCCACCAGAGCCTCAACTGCGGTGCTCCACGAGAGAGCGTCGACCACCTGATAGACTTAACCTTTGAGCCAAAAAGACGTGAGGGGGGAGGTGATGTCATGTATGTAACCAGCATACTACTGTAAACCTTATACAATTGTAACCCTCATGTAACCATTACATACTGTACATACTTACTAGAAATGCACTCCTTGACCACAGGGGGTGTACTTGTGGGAGACACTCCTTACCTGGAGATTCAGATATATAAGGGGAGGTCCCTCACAGGGCCAGCACTCCTTGGTCCAGGTAATAAAGGTGAAGTCACAGAGTGACTGTGTCTGCAGTACGTGCCTCGTGTGATTATGTTTAAGAGTTAAGGACTCAACAGACACCAGATCAGTACTGGGGGAGTGATGCACTTTTGAAGCTGCCATCTTTCAGATAAGACATTAATCCGAAGCTTTCTCAGGTGAACGTAAAAGATCCCATGAAACTACTTCAAAGAAGAGCAGGGAAGTTATCCCCAATCAATATTCATCCTTCAACCAACATCACCAAATAAAAATGATTATCTCAGTGCTGTTCTGCAACCATGCTAGGTGCAAATTGGCTGCCATCTTTCCGATATTACAACAGTGACTACACTTCAAAACAACTTAATTGGTTGTAAAGCACTTTCGGTCATGAAAGGCGCTATATCAATGTATTTATTTTCTCCTGCTTTCCTTCTTTCTTTCTTAAAATTCTTGGGACTCTGTGCACTTCCTGTTATCACGTTTTCCTCCTTTGTTATGATTTTGCTGTGTCTTGTGACACTGTTATGTTCAGTGGCCTTGTAATCTAGGTGTGTTCATTCCTGGGGGCAAAGGGAGCAATCCTTGCACCTGAATGGTGAGGTACGAGGTGCCCCTTATATTGGGCATCGAACCTTATTGTAAATGGAGCTGGCATGGTGCAACTAACTGCCGACGAAGACTAGCGAAAAATTGGGCTGCTGCTACCATCACAGGGGCCCTCAGGTGAGTGGGGGGGCTGCATGATGCAATTTATAGGCCAGTAACTCTTGAAGTAACTCGTTATGTTATTTTCTCCATGGGTAACACGGCAATATCTGTTTTACCATTGCAATTACCCATCAGCCCTCCAACCACTAGATGGCACTGCTAACACTTATACTTTGCACCTCCCACCTGGCTTCAGCAGTGCGACAATCTGAAGGAAATTTTATAGTTATACTTCTGTATACATAGTCGTTGATTTAATTTCTTCTGCTAACCTTTCCTTTCCTATCCTGCCCTATGCCAAACATGAGTGAACAAATAAGGTTTTCTCTACTGCCGTTATCCTAAAAGCGAATACATAGCCAGGCACCAGCGTAGCTGCTGGCTGGTTGATGCTAATTAAAATAGATTAAGATTTTTTGATATTTCAATTGTTGTCCTTTCATGAAAATCAACTAAAAAAAATTAAACATTTCCCGGGCCGTTTTTGAGCAGCCTCCATCGGTTCCTCTAAGGTACAAATGGCATGGCATGGTATTCGCTCCATCCATTTGCACTCAAAAATTGCAACTGAGATCCTCCAACCAGCGTACGACCTCAGATTTGTGTCTTTAAGCTGCCTCCTGTCTGTTACAGATGGCGGGCTGTTTGCACATGTAGAGGTTCACTTCAGAATCGCATCAGGCAAAACTCTAAGGCGACAATGGGGCCTGAAAACTGCATTGGGGAGAAGTGTGCGGCCAGCAGTTGAAAATTGGCACCAAGATCTCTTCAGTTTTGAATTTGCACGAAGAATTCAACAATCATCAGCCTGGTTTTTCTCTTAAATTTGACCATGACATGACCCAATCAGACATTGCTTAAAATCGTCATGGGACAAACATCCATTCTAAGTACTATTATGTTGAAATATTTCAGCCGACTAAAAGTATAACAACCCATTTGAACATACATTAGAAAGCTACAAACAGCAGATTGAGGATTAAGTATTTAAGCCGCTGAGAGATTTTGAAAAGAGACTCTGAAGCGTAGAGTAACCAATAAGGATTTTGAAGTTATGTTTGTACAATTCAAATTCCAGTGGGGATGAAGAGCTGAAGTAATGTACTATGAAGCAAACGTTATGCACATGAAAATGTCGAAAATCTTAGCTGAAAATGTAGGTATCAAGTTTTCTATCTGTGTGGAGAAGAAGCGTGCATGTGTGTGAATGGAAAATGCAAAGAATTATGGTTAGTTATGTGGCAAAATAAACAATTAATCGGATGAACTTATTGTTTATATCAATGCTATTGGAAGGAATGTTTAGATCCACTTGATTACAGTGAAAGCTTTTCATTAATGACATTTTGTTTTTCCACAGAATTAAAAGCCAACTAATTGCATGTTACTGGTTTAATGAAGCAGGGAATGCAACAGGCGATGTTCTTGAGATCATCTGGTACATATAAAAAAAAGACTATTTCCTCAATTGTAGTTGAACTTGGAGTTACTTCATTTGGCTTGAAGGCTGATCGCAAACTAAACTGGGCAACTCATGCAAAAAGATTGCCGTTTTAAGATTTTGCTGTAACAGAATTGAAATGGAAACATTTAAAAAATGTTTAAAAAAAAGCAATTCAATTCAGTGCATACCCAGGTTCAGCATTTAGCCTCCTATATTCCCCTCGGCAGTGATGTTGCCAGCCTAAATATTTAAACTGTTTTTTTCCCTTCTGCTGGCAAAGACATAAGAACACAAGAACATAAGAAGTAGGAGCAGGAGTAGGCCATTCGGCCCCTCGAGCCTCCTCCTCCATTCAATGAGATCATGGCTGATCTTCTACTCCAACTCCACTTTCCTGCACTATCCCCATATCCCTTGATTCCCTTAATATTCAAAAATCTATCCATCTCTGTCTTGAATATACAACTACAGAGCCTCCAAAGCCCTCTGGGGTAGAGAATTCCGAAGATTCACCACCCTCTGAGTGAAAATATTTCTAATCATCTCAGTCCTAAATATCTGACCCCTTATTCTGAGGCTGTAACCCCTGGTTCTAGACTCCTCAGCTAGGGGAAACATCCTCTCTGCTATTTCCTTAATCCCCATTATAATTTCTCCTGTCTCAGCCTGTAAGGGACCCACATTTACTTTTGCTAATCTTTTCCTTTTTAAATACCTATAGAAGCTTTTACAGTCGGTTTTTATGCCTCTCACTCCTTTACTCTCATATTCTATTTTCCCTTTCTTTATCAATTTCTTGGACCTCCTTTGCTGAGTTCTAACATACTCCCAATCCTCAGGCTTACTATTTTTGGGAACATTATAAGCCTCTTCCATTGATCATATACTACCTTTAACTTCTCTTTTTAGCCATGGCTGGACTACTTTTCCTGTGAGGTTTTCATGCCTTAAAGGAATGTATGTTTATTGTAAATTATGTATTAATTCTTTAAATGCTACTCATTGCTTGTCAACTGTCATACCTTTTAATGTAGTTTCCCAGTCTACCTCGCATCTCATACCTACGTAGTTTGCTTTGTTTAGATTTAAGACCCTAGTTTTGGATTTAACAAAATCACTTTCAAATTTAATATAAAATGATATCATATTATGGTCACTCTTCCCTAAGGGTCTCTTTACTACAAGGTTATTAATGAACCCTTTCTCATTGCATGATACTAGATCTAAAATAGCCTGTTCCCTAGTTGGTTCCTGAATATACTGATCTAGAAAACAATCTTGTATACATTCCATGAATTCATCCTCCACATTATTACTGCATATTTAGTTTGCCCAGTCTTGTTGTAGTTTAAAGTCCCCATGATTACTGTATTATGCGTGTTACATGCGCCTCTAATTTCCTGACTTATACGCTGCCCTACATTACAAAAACTGTTTGGGGGTCTATAAACAACCCCCACCAATGTTTTCTGCCCCTTGCTGTTTCTTAGCTCCACCCAAAATGATTCTACTTCATGATTTTCAGAGCTGAGATCCTTTTTCTCTACTGTCTTTATCCTACCCTTTATTATTAGAGTTATCCCTCCTCCTTTTCTATTTTTGCCTATCTCTTCTAAAAGTGAAGTATCCTGGGATATTTAGTTCCCAATCTTGATCACTTTGCAATCATATCTCCGTAATGGTAATTAGATCAAACCTATTAATTCCTATCTGCACTATTAATAATCTATTTTGTTGTTAATGTTTCACACATTCAGATATAGTGCCTTTAGCTTTGGCTTTTTTCAATTTTTCCCTGATGTCACTTTGATCACTGATGCCTTTGTTACTCTCTCTGTCCCTTCCTGACCCACTTTGTTTACTTTTACCCAAAACTCTGTGCTGCTCTAGAGCCTTGTTCCTCCCCCACCCCACTTCATTAGTTTAAAATCCTTTCTAATGCCCTAGTTATTTAATTCGCCAGGACACCGTTCCAATCCGGCTTCAGTGGAGCCTGTCTCAATGGAACAGCTCCCTCTTTCCCCAGTACTGGTGTCAGTGCCCCACGAAGCAAAACCCCTGCCTCCCACACCACTCTTTGTGCCACGCATTTAACCTTCTAATCTGCTTATCCCTATGCCAATTGGCGCATGGCTCAGGTAATAATTAGGAGATTATTACCTTTGAAATTCTGCTTTTTAATTTGGATCCCAGCTCCTCAAACTCTCTCAGCAGAACCTCATTCCTAGTTCTACCTATGACGTTGGTTCCTACATGGATCACGACAACTGGAACTTCCCCTTCCACTCCATGTTCTTCTTCAGGAGATGTCTTTAACCCTGGCACTGGGCAAGCAACACAACCTTTGGAACTCCTGGTCGCGGCTGCAGAGAACAGTATCTATCCTGTCCCCTACCACAACTATATTCCCTTTCACTCCCCCACTTGAATAGCCTCCTCCACCATCGTGCCATGGTCAGCCTGCAATCCATTCTACAGGCTTTTCGCTCATCCAGATAGGCACCAAGAACCTCATACCTGTTGGATATGGACAAATGACATGGCTACTCGAGCACTGCACCCGGGATCCCCTTACCTGCCTGAATTGCAGTCACACCCTCTTGTACCTGATCACTATGCCACGACCTAACCTAATGGGTGCAACTGCCTCCTGTATCAAAGTGTCTAGGTAACTCTTCCTTCTCCCTGATGCCCCGCAATGTTTGCACCTCAGACTCAAGCTCAACAATTCTGAGCTGAAGTTCCTCAAGGTGCAGGCAATTACTGCAAACATAGCTGTCCGGGATCACAACGCTCTTCACAAATTCCCATGTGCTGCAGTTGCGGCACATCAGCTGCACTGCCATCCCGTGCGATCTTGTTCTATTTAATTACATTTAATTAAATTTGTATTTAAGTAACGTAGTTTGCAGTTTAGTTTCTTGACTACTTACTTGATCTAGATTAAGTTACAGGTAATTAAATTAAATATCTACTTGTAACACAAAGCACTACAAGTAATGTAGGCAAACAGCAGCAACTCCTTCCCCCTCCTCTCCAAATCTGCTTTAGTGCACTCCCTTTAATCCCACTCTGCACAGACTGCTCTGTGCTCTTCAGACCTGTTTACTTTTATACTATAGCAGCCACGCACAAGTTGCAAGTGATGACACACTTGCTCCCAGAGTTTAGCACCTATTCAAGACAAATACTTACAGCAAACTAACAGTTAACTGCCACTGTTAACTACAATTTTTAAAGTTCTAGGGGCTAAATTTTCCATTATTTTTGCATGCATAATGCCCACTTAACGTCCATTTTAACGCTGAAATGAGGTTAGGGTGGGGTTAGAGAATGCCCAGATAGCGCCCATTTAGCCACAAAATGTAAACTGATGCTAATTTTTCGGACACATCACCATGTATATAACGGCGGGAAAAAATACCGCCCGCCCACTTTTTTTGGGCGGAATCATCAGAATGGGCGAAATATCGCCCAGCGTTACTTTCGGCACGTAATTAACGCCGATCTTCAACAATACCGACTGCCCACTTTTTTTTGTCGTAAAGATCAAATTTGCCGAAACTAGCGCCCAGTATATCGTCCAGCGTCACTTTCACCACCTCGCACACATCTCACCCACAATTTCATTCGTCGAAAACACCGCTGTGAAAAAGTTGAACTGTTCTGAACTAATCGGTGTAGACGCCATTTTGTAAATCGCAGGTGGCTTCATTGAAAAGGCTGCTTCAAGTTTGGGGGAATTTGGATATACTCTGGAGTTCTTCTCAGGTGATGTGACCATCTGAACAGACATCTTTTCATACTGTGGACGATTGGATTTTACTTTAGGTGTCTTAATGTGGAAATTTATTGCTTGTGAACAATCGGCATTATACTTTTATTGGAATGGGGCCAGCCATTTCTCAGCCTGCATCGATTACAACGCAGATGCTGCAGAGTGCAAATGGAACAATGTCTAATCCACAGCATTATGTGCCCAATCTAAGACGTGCCAGACTGAGGAGGAGGTCGAGACCATATACACCCCGCACTTACAGGGAGAAGAGGCGTGAGTCCGGGGATCAGCAGAGGCCTACAAAAGGCCGCGAGAGGCAGCGGGAGTTGGTGGTCGCTGAGGCGTGAGTCCGGGGATCAGCAGAGGCCTACAAAAGGCCGCGAGAGGCAGCGGGAGTTCGTGGTCGCTGAGGCGTGAGTCCGGGGATCAGCAAAGGCCTACAAAAGGCCGCGAGAGGCAGCGGGAGTTCGTGGTCGCTGAGGCGTGAGTCCGGGGATCAGCAGAGGCCTACAAAAGGCCGCGAGAGGCAGCGGGAGTTCGTGGTCGCTGAGGCGTGAGTCCGGGGATCAGCAGAGGCCTACAAAAGGCCGCGAGAGGCAGCGGGAGTTCGTGGTCGCTGAGGCGTGAGTCCGGGGATCAGCAGAGGCCTACAAAAGGCTAGCTGGTGCAGTTACAGGGAGAAGGCAAAAAAGAAGTAGAAAGAAACAGAAAGGTGACGTCACAGCCTAGGGGCTAAGTGATTAGCTGGTGATTGGTGAGTAGTTTTTCTTTTTCTTTTTTATATTAGTCAGTAACTTTTAACATTGTGTTGCCAATTTAAGTGTATTTAAGTGTATCTAAGGGTTAAGTCATGGCAGGAGAGCTCGGTCGGGTGTTATGCTCCTCCTGTACAAAAAGCAGGCAAAAACAAAAGACAGAAAGGAGATGAGGAAAAGTGGAGGGCAGAGAAACCCAAGGCAAAGAACAAAAAGGGCCATTGTACAGCAAAATTCTAAAAGGACAGAGGGTGTTAAAAAAACAAGCCTAAAGGCTTTGTGTCTTAATGCAAGGAGTATCCGCAATAAGGTGGATGAATTAACTGTGCAAATAGATGTTAACAAATATGATGTGATTGGGATTACGGAGACGTGGCTCCAGGATGAGCAGGGCTGGGAACTCAACATCCAGGGGTATTCAACATTCAGGAAGGATAGAATAAAAGGAAAAGGAGGTGGGGTAGCATTGCTGGTTAAGGAGGAGATTAAGGCAATAGTTAGGAAGGACATTAGCTTGGATGATGTGGAATCTATATGGGTAGAGCTGCAGAACACCAAAGGGCAAAAAACGTTAGTGGGAGTTGTGTACAGACCTCCAAACAGTAGTAGTGATGTTGGGGAGGGCATCAAACAGGAAATTAGGGGTGCGTGCAATAAAGGTGCAGCAGTTATAATGGGTGACTTTAATATGCACATAGATTGGGCTAACCAAACTGGAAGCAATACGGTGGAGGAGGATTTTCTGGAGTGCATAAGGGATGGTTTTTTAGACCAATATGTCGAGGAACCAACTAGGGGGGAGGCCATCTTAGACTGGGTGTTATGTAATGAGAAAGGATTAATTAGCAATCTCGTTGTGCGAGGCCCCTTGGGGAAGAGTGACCATAATATGGTGGAATTCTGCATTAGGATGGAGAATGAAACAGTTAATTCAGAGACCATGGTCCAGAACTTAAAGAAGGCTAACTTTGAAGGTATGAGGCGTGAATTGGCTGAGATGGATTGGCGAATGATACTTAAGGGGTTGACTGTGGATGGGCAATGGCAGACATTTAGAGACCGCATGGATGAACTACAACAATTATACATTCCTGTCTGGCATAGAAATAAAAAAGGGAAGGTGGCTCAACCGTGGCTATCAAGGGAAATCAGGGATAGTATTAAAGCCAAGGAAGTGGCATACAAATTGGCCAGAAATAGCAGCGAACCTGGGGACTCGGAGAAATTTAGAACTCAGCAGAGGAGGACAAAGGGTTTGATTAGGGCAGGGAAAATGGAGTATGAGAAGAAGCTTGCAGGGAACATTAAGACGGATTGCAAAAGTTTCTATAGATATGTAAAGAGAAAAAGGTTAGTAAAGACAAATGTAGGTCCCCTGCAGTCAGAATCAGGGGAAGTCATAACGGGGAACAAAGAAATGGCGGACCAATTGAACAAGTACTTTGGTTCGGTATTCACGAAGGAGGACACGAACAACCTTCCGGTTATAAAAGTGGTCGGGGGGTCTAGTAAGGAGGAGGAACTGAGGGAAATCCTTATTAGCCGGGAAATTGTGTTGGGGAAATTGATGGGATTGAAGGCCGATAAATCCCCAGGGCCTGATGGACCGCATCCCAGAGTACTTAAGGAGGTGGCCTTGGAAATAGTGGATGCGTTGACAGTCATTTTCCAACATTCCATTGACTCTGGATCAGTTCCTATCGAGTGGAGGGTAGCCAATGTAACCCCACTTTTTAAAAAAGGAGGGAGAGAGAAAACAGGGAATTATAGACCGGTCAGCCTGACATCGGTAGTGGGTAAAATGATGGAATCAATTATTAAGGATGTCATAGCAGTGCATTTGGAAAGAGGTGACATGATAGGTCCAAGTCAGCATGGATTTGTGAAAGGGAAATCATGCTTGACAAATCTTCTGGAATTTTTTGAGGATGTTTCCAGTAGAGTGGATAAGGGAGAACCAGTTGATGTGGTATATTTGGACTTTCAGAAGGCGTTCGACAAGGTCCCACACAAGAGATTGATGTGCAAAGTTAGAGCACATGGGATTGGGGGTAGTGTACTGACATGGATTGAGAACTGGTTGTCAGACAGGAAGCAAAGAGTAGGAGTAAATGGGTACTTTTCAGAATGGCAGGCAGTGACTAGTGGGGTACCGCAAGGTTCTGTGCTGGGGCCCCAGCTGTTTACACTGTACATTAATGATTTAGATGAGGGGATTAAATGTAGTATCTCCAAATTTGCGGATGACACTAAGTTGGGTGGCAGTGTGAGCTGCGAGGAGGATGCTGTGAGGCTGCAGAGCGACTTGGATAGGTTAGGTGAGTGGGCAAATGCATGGCAGATGAAGTATAATGTGGATAAATGTGAGGTTATCCACTTTGGTGGTAAAAACAGAGAGACAGACTATTATCTGAATGGTGACAGATTAGGAAAAGGGGAGGTGCAAAGAGACCTGGGTGTCATGGTACATCAGTCATTGAAGGTTGGCATGCAGGTGCAGCAGGCGGTTAAGAAAGCAAATGGCATGTTGGCCTTCATAGCAAGGGGATTTGAGTACAGGGGCAGGGAGGTGTTGCTACAGTTGTACAGGGCATTGGTGAGGCCACACCTGGAGTATTGTGTACAGTTTTGGTCTCCTAACCTGAGGAAGGACATTCTTGCTATTGAGGGAGTGCAGCGAAGGTTCACCAGACTGATTCCCGGGATGGCGGGACTGACCTATCAAGAAAGACTGGATCAACTGGGCTTGTATTCACTGGAGTTCAGAAGAATGAGAGGGGACCTCATAGAAACATATAAAATTCTGACGGGGTTAGACAGGTTAGATGCAGGAAGAATGTTCCCAATGTTGGGGAAGTCCAGAACCAGGGGTCACAGTCTAAGGATAAGGGGTAAGCCATTTAGGACCGAGATGCGGAGGAACTTCTTCACCCAGAGAGTGGTGAACCTGTGGAATTCTCTACCACAGAAAGTTGTTGAGGCCAATTCACTAAATATATTCAAAAAGGAGTTAGATGAGGTCCTTACTGCTAGGGGGATCAAGGGGTATGGCGAGAAAGCAGGAATGGGGTACTGAAGTTGAATGTTCAGCCATGAACTCATTGAATGGCGGTGCAGGCTAGAAGGGCCGAATGGCCTACTCCTGCACCTATTTTCTATGTTTCTATGTTTCTATGTGGGAACTCAGGGACACTTCCGGTGTCCCTGACAACTACGTGTGCGGGAAGTGTATCCGCCTCGAGCTCCTGACGGTCCGCGTTGCGGAGTTGGAGCTGAGGGTGGATTCACTCTGGAGCATCCACGATGCTGAGAATGACGTGAGTAGCACGTGCAGCGAGTTGGTCTTACCGCAGGAGAAGGGTCCACAGCCAGATAGGGAATGGAAGACCAGCAGGAAGAGTAATGCAAGGAAGGTAGTGCAGGGGTCCCCTGTGGTCATCCCCCTGCAAAACAGATACACTGCTTTGAGTACTGTTGCGGGGGATGACTCATCAGGGGAGGGCAGCAGCAGCCAAGTTCATGGCACCGTGGTTAGCTCTGCTGCACAGGAGGGCAGGAAAAAGAGTGGGAGAGCGATAGTGATAGGGGATTCAATGGTGAGGGGAATAGATAGGCGTTTCTGCGGCCGCAACCAAGACTCCAGGATGGTATGTTGCCTCCCTGGTGCAAGGGTCAAGGATGTCTCGGAGCGGGTGCAGGACATTCTGAAAAGGGAGGGAGAACAGCCAGTTGTCGTGGTGCACATTGGTACCAACGAAATTGGTAAAAAAAGGGATGAGGTCCTACGAAACGAATTTAAGGAGCTAGGAGCTAAATTAAAAAGTAGGACCTCAAAAGTAGTAATCTCGGGATTGCTACCAGTGCCACGTGCTAGTCAGAGTAGCAATCGCAGGATAGCGCAGATGAATACGTGGCTTGAGCAGTGGTGCAGCAGGGAGGGATTCAAATTCCTGGGGCATTAGAACCGGTTCTGGGGGAGGTGGGACCAGTACAAACCGGACGGTCTGCACCTGGGCAGGACCGGAACCAATGTCCTAGGGGGAGTGTTTGCTAGTGCTGTTGGGGAGGAGTTAAAGTAATATGGCAGGGGGATGGGAACCAATGCAGGGAGACAGAGGGAGACAAAAAGGAGGCAAAAGCAAAAGACAGAAAGGAGATGAGGAAAAGTGGAGGGCAGAGAAACCCAAGGCAAAGAACAAAAAGGGCCACTGTACAGCAAAATTCTAAAAGGACAAAGGGTGTTAAAAAAACAAGCCTGAAGGCTTTGTGTCTTAATGCAAGGAGTATCCGCAATAAGGTGGATGAATTAACTGTGCAAATAGATGTTAACAAATATGATGTGATTGGGATTATGGAGACGTGGCTCCAGGATGATCAGGGCTGGGAACTCAACATCCAGGGGTATTCAACATTCAGGAAGGATAGAATAAAAGGAAAAGGAGTTGGGGTAGCATTGCTGGTGAAAGAGGAGATTAATGCAATAGTTAGGAAAGACATTAGCTTGGATGATGTGGAATCTATATGGGTAGAGCTGCAGAACACCAAAGGGCTAAAAACGTTAGTGGGAGTGGTGTACAGACCTCCAAACAGTAGTAGTCATGTTGGGGAGGGCATCAAACAGGAAATTAGGGGTGCATGCAATAAAGGTGCAGCAGTTATAATGGGTGACTTTAATATGCACATAGATTGGGCTAGCCAAACTGGAAGCAATACGATGGAGGAGGATTTCCTGGAGTGCATAAGGGATGGTTTTCTAGACCAATATGTCGAGGAACCAACTAGGGGGGAGGCCATCTTAGACTGGGTGTTGTGTAATGAGAGAGGATTAATTAGCAATCTCATTGTGCGAGGCCCCTTGGGGAAGAGTGACCATAATATGGTGGAATTCTGCATTAGGATGGAGAATGAAACAGTTAATTCAGAGACCATGGTCCAGAACTTAAAGAAGGGTAACTTTGAAGGTATGAGGCGTGAATTGGCTAGGATAGATTGGCGAATGATACTTAAGGGGTTGACTGTGGATGGGCAATGGCAGACATTTAGAGACCGCATGGATGAACTACAACAATTATACATTCCTGTCTGGCGTAAAAATAAAAAAGGGAAGGTGGCTCAACCGTGGCTATCAAGGGAAATCAGGGATAGTATTAAAGCCAAGGAAGTGGCATACAAATTGGCCAGAAATAGCAGCGAACCCGGGGACTGGGAGAAATTTAGAACTCAGCAGAGGAGGACAAAGGGTTTGATTAGGGCAGGGAAAATGGAGTACGAGAAGAAGTTTGCAGGGAACATTAAGGCGGATTTCAAAATAGGTATGTAAAGAGAAAAAGGTTAGTAAAGACAAACGTACGTCCCCTGCAGTCAGAATCAGGGTAAGTCATAACGGGGAACAAAGAAATGACAGACCAATTGAACAAGTACTTTGGTTCGGTATTCACTAAGGAGGACACAAATAACCTTCCGGATATAAAAGGGGTCAGAGGGTCTAGTAAGGAGGAGGAACTGAGGGAAATCTTTATTAGTCGGGAAATGGTATTGGGGAAATTGATGGGATTGAAGGCCGATAAATCCCCAGGGCCTGATGGACTGCATCCCAGAGTACTTAAGGAGGTGGCCTTGGAAATAGTGGATGCATTGACAGTCATTTTCCAACATTCCATTGACTCTGGATCAGTTCCTATCGAGTGGAGGGTAGCCAATGTAACCCCACTTTTTAAAAAAGGAGGGAGAGAGAAAACAGGGAATTATAGACTGGTCAGCCTGACCTCAGTAGTGGGTAAAATGATGGAATCAATTATTAAGGATGTCATAGCAGCGCATTTGGAAAATGGTGACATGATAGGTCTAAGTCAGCATGGATTTGTGAAAGGGAAATCATGCTTGACAAATCTTCTGGAATTTTTTGAGGATGTTTCCAGTAAAGTGGATAAAGGAGAACCAGTTGATGTGGTATATTTGGACTTTCAGAAGGCTTTCGACAAGGTCCCACACAAGAGATTAATGTGCAAAGTTAGAGCACATGGGATTGGGGGTAGTGTGCTGACGTGGATTGAGAACTGGTTGGCAGACAGGAAGCAAAGAGTAGGAGTAAATGGGTACTTTTCAGAATGGCAGGCAGTGACTAGTGGGGTACCGCAAGGTTCTGTGCTGGGGCCCCAGCTGTTTACATTGTACATTAATGATTTAGACGAGGGGATTAAATGTAGTATCTCCAAATTTGCGGATAATACTAAGTTGGGTGGCAGTGTGAGCTGCGAGGAGGATGCTTTGAGGCTGCAGAGTGACTTGGATAGGTTAGGTGAGTGGGCAAATGCATGGCAGATGAAGTATAATGTGGATAAATGTGAGGTTATCCACTTTGGTGGTAAAAACAGAGAGACAGACTATTATCTGAATGGTGACAGATTAGGAAAAGGGGAGGTGCAACGAGACCTGGGTGTCATGGTACATCAGTCATTGAAGGTTGGCATGCAGGTACAACAGGCGGTTAAGAAAGCAAATGGCATGTTGGCCTTCATAGCGAGGGGATTTGAGTACAGGGGCAGGGAGGTGTTGCTACAGTTGTACAGGGCCTTGATGAGGTCACACCTGGAGTATTGTGTACAGTTTTGGTCTCCTAACTTGAGGAAGGACATTCTTGCTATTGAGGGAGTGCAGCGAAGATTCACCAGACTGATTGCCGGGATGGCGGGACTGACCTAACAAGAAAGACTGGATCAACTGGGCTTGTATCCACTGGAGTTCAGAAGAATGAGAGGGGACCTCATAGAAACGTTTAAAATTCTGACGGGTTTAGACAGGTTAGATGCAGGAAGAATGTTGCCAATGTTGGGGAAGTCCAGAACCAGGGGTCACAGTCTAAGGATAAGGGGTAAGCCATTTAGGACCGAGATGAGGAGAAACTTCTTCACCCAGAGAGTGGTGAACCTGTGGAATTCTCTACCACAGAAAGTAGTTGAGGCCAATTCACTAAATATATTCAAAAAGGAGTTAGATGAAGTCCTTACTACTAGGGGGATCAAGGGGTATTGCGAGAAAGCAAGAAGGGGGTACTGAAGTTGCATGTTCAGCCATGAACTCATTGAATGGCGGTGCAGGCTAGAAGGGCTGAATGGCCTACTCCTGCACCTGTTTTCTATGTTTCTATGTTTCTGTGTTTACCTCGACTTATCGAAGAACACCTGCCTTCGGAGACTGCGCTTCCACAAAGTGGTTATCAGTGAAAATATGCCAACTCATCAGGGCAGATCTGCAGCCTGCCAGCACCTTCAGGACATCACTGTCCGTCGAGGTCAAGGTCACCGCAGCACTGTCGTTCTACGTGTCCGGTTCCTTTCAGGTGGTCAACATTTCCCCTATGTCTCAGCATACCACACATTGCTGCATTAGACAGGTCATGGAGGCTCTGTACGTGCGTAGGATGGACTTTATAGAAACATAGAAAATAGGAGCAGGCGTAGGCCATTTGGCCCTTCGAGTTTGCACCGCCATTCAATATAATCACGACTGATCCTCTGTCTCAACACCATATTCCTGCTTTTTTCCCATACCCCTTGATGCCTTTTGTTTCCAGAAATCTATCTATCTCTCTCTTAAATAGATTCAGTGACTTGGCCTTCACAGCCTTCAGAGGTAGAGAATTCCACAGCTTCCCTATGAACACGGAGGCTCAGATTGAAAGGGCTGGAGCTATCTACTGCATTGCTAAGTTCCCCAAGGTGCAGGGAACAATACAGTGTATGCACATCGCCATGCGGGCACCTTCTCAGGACCCAGAGGTTTTTCGCAACATAAAAGGATTTCACTCCCTGAAGGTCCAACTAGTTGTCGACCACAACCAGATAATTATGGCAGTGAATGCCAAATATCCGGGCACCTTCGATGAGGCTCACATCCTGTGTGAGAGCGCTGTCTCTGACATGTTTACCAGTCAGCCACAAGGTCAATGCTGGCTGCTTGATTGCAAACAAAACGGCCTGTCCACCTGGCTGATGATCCCCCTGCATGACACCCACATCGAGGCCGAGAAGTGATACAACGAGAGCCACAGAGCTACACGCAATGTGGTCCAGAAAACAATTAGTGTGCTTAAGCAGCACTTTAGATTCCTGAAGCACTCAGGAGGGGAGCTACAATACAACCCCGATCAGGTAGCTCAATTCGTGGTCATATGCTCCATGCTGCACAACCTGGCTCTCAGGAGGAGACAAGAATTGCCAGAAGGGACTGATGCTCCACCTCAGGAGAGGAAGAGGAAGACGGGGGGGCTGGACGCTGACCTCGGACCAGACAATTAGGCTGACCATGCAACCAATGCCCACGACCCTTCCAGACCGCAGGAAAGACCCCATGGTGGCTACATAGCTGCAAGACTCTTACGTCAGCAACTCATAAATGAGCGATTTGCCTGAAAGAACGTTATTGACAAAGCTGACACACTGCTGTATGTGCAGCTCAGATATCAATGGTGGGCATCACCTTGGTGCCAGTTAAAGTTTAAGTTGATTCAAGTTAAGTGTAATTATACCCTTTCATGTGAAGGAATCACCAGTGTGTAACGGTCCAGCTATCTGAGACAATGTGCAACAAGGTTATGTTGAATAAAAGACATTTAATACGACCATTGGTCTGAAATCATAAGTATCACGGGCAAAAACACCCCACCCCCACCCCATTTTTTTGAACATTGACATCAATCAAATGGTCAACATGTCCAGCAACACAGAACACAAATTCAAACCAACAGGGTGGCCCCCTCCCCCGACACATTACAACAAATTGCATACATCGAGATGGAGATACAACAAAGCCATCACCTGCGGACATGCACCTCACTTTCCTTCCCCTCTCACCTTCTTCTCCCCACCTCTACCCTTTCCCCTCCTCGCTCCACACCACCTGGCCGAGGAGCTCCTCAGGCGGTGCCTCTTTGCGGGGAGTGAAGGCAGATCTGGTGGTCGCATGGATCCAAGAGCGGTGGGGTACTGAGGTGGCAACATTATCGGATGCAGAAGCAGGATTTTGCTCCTGCCTCTCATGTGTTGTTGGTATTGGGGGTACGGAGCCTAGGAGTGGAGTGCCGTGCTCCAGGACCACTGGGAGGCCTGTGCCACGACTGCCCTTGGCTATCGCCTCCAGGGCCTCCAACATCCGCAAGAAATGTTGGCCAGCTGTTGGGCTTTTCCCCCCAATGCATGTAGGATCTGGTCACCTATCTCTGCAGTCCTCCTGGATGTCATGTGTCTTACATTATTATATATAACTGTATCCTAACATGCTATACATGACTGTAATAAGATATGACCTGTAACCACCAGCATACCTTATCACCAGGGGTGCACTTGCAAAAGACAGGTATATAAGGACAGGTCTCAGGCAAGTGTAGCATTCCAGAGCTGTGAATTAAAGGTGCAGGTCCAGAGTGACCTTGACTTCACTACATGCCTCGTGTGAATCTGTACTGAGGGGACAGGACTTTACAGTGGCGACGAGTTACGGGATTACAGAATGCACAGAATGGCGAACAACGGATCAGATGAAAAGTACAATGCGGGAGACAATTGGGAGGACTTTATAGAAAGGCTCCAGCAAAGCTTTGTAACCAAAGACTGGTTAGGCGACGATAAGGCAGAAAAGAGAAGAGCCCATCACTTGACCAGCTGTGGCTCGAAAACATACGCTTTAATGAAGGATCTGTTGGCACCCGAGAAACCAGCAAGCAAGTCGTTTGAAGAATTGAGCACACTGGTAAGAGACCACCTGAAGCCAGTGAGCAGCCTACACATGGCCAGACACAGGTTCTACAACTACAGATGCTGTGTGGGCCAGAGCATACCCGACTTCGTGGCAGAACTTCGGAGGTTGGCTAGTTTATGTGAGTTCTCCAATGAACTGAGGAGAGAAATGCTGAGAGACTTTTTCATTGAAGGAATAGGCCACGCAGGCATATTCCGAAAGCTCATAGAGACCAAGAACCTGACCTTAGAGGCAGCAGCACTGGTTGCACAGACATTCTTGGTAGGGGAAGAAGAAACGATGTTGATTTACAATGCAGGTACGACAACTAACGAAATATCGGAACAAGAAGTTCACAGCACTAAACAAGCTGCTACCCCCACACACAGACAAAACCGGGAGTACAGGCTCCCGACAGCAGGCAGAAGCCATCAAGGGCCACAGGAACGGCCGTTCACACCTCATCAACCCACAATGCGAGCAATCAACTACAAACTGAGAGAAGCTCAAGAGAGATCAGCCAGATGCAGCTCATTCTTTCGGAACAATGGAAGCAGTCTGTGCTGGAGGTGTGGGGGTGGGCACTCGTCAAGGGGATGTCGATTTCAGCAGGCTGTTTGCAGAAATTGTGAATATACAGGGCATTTGGCCCGCATGTGCAAAAAAACGGCAGCTCGGCTGGTATACGAATCGGATGGGTCGGAAAGCGGACCAGAAGATGGTGGGGACAGTACCCGGGACACCGATGTACAGCGGGTCAACATGATCAATGGATGCTGCTCCTACAACAGGATGCCTCCTATAATGATGAGGGTCCTACTCAACGGGATATCTGTCAACATGGAGCTGGATACAGGAGCGAGTCAATCTCTCATGGTCGCTCAACAATTTGAACAACTGTGGCCGCATAAAAGAGACAGACCAAAACTCACAAGGGTCGACACCAAACTAAGGACCTATACCAAAGAAATTGTACTAGTCCTCGGCAGCGCCATGCTCTCTGTCACACACAAAGGGACAGTGAACTGACTTCCCCTGCGGATTGTCCCCGGAGACCCCCCAGCACTGCTGGGGAGAAGCTGGCTGGCAAAACTAAACTGGAAATGGGATGATGTCCATGACATGTCATTAGAGGAATGGACCTCCTGCTGAACAGTTATAAAGCGATTTGAACATCTCTTTCAGCCAGGTGTGGGCACTTTCAAAGGGGCCAAAGTCAAAATCTACATCACACAGGATGCTAGACCGGTCCATCACAAGGCCAGAGCTGTACCCTATGTGATGAGGGAAAAGATTGAACACGAACTAGACAGGATTCTGCGGGAAGGCATTTATCACCTGTGGAATTTAGCGACTGGGCAAGTCCCATCGTCCCAGTCATGAAGCCTGATGGATCCGTACGAATCTGTGGGGACTACAAATCTACCATAAACAGAGTCTCCCTACAGGACCAGTACCTGCTGCCCAGAGCGGAGGATTTATTTGCCACATTGGCTGGAGGTAAACCTTTCTCAAAATTAGACCTCACATCTGCGTATATGACGCAAGAATTGACCGAGGAATCCAAGCTACTCCCCACCATCAACATACATCGAGGCCTTTTCATGTACAATCGATGCCCATTTAGCATCAGGTCATCAGCTGCCATATTCCAGCGCAACATGGAGAGTCTGCTCAAGTCCATCCCGGGGACGGTTGTATTTCAAGACGACATACTTATCACGGGCAGGGACATCGACTCCCATCTCCGTAATTTGGAGGAAGTACTAAAGCGGTTGGATCGGGTACGGCTACGAGTCAAGAAATCCAAGTGCCTGTTTCTCGCACCCGAGGTTGAATTTTTGGGCAGAAGGATTGCTGCTGATGGAATCCGCCCAACAGAGTCCAAAACAGAAGCAATTCACCTGGCACCCAGGCCCCGGAATATCTCAGAACTGCGCGCCTTTCTCGGGCTACTCAATTACTTTGGGAACTTTATGCAGAACTTAAGCATGCAGCTGGAGTCTCTCTACGTGTGACTCAGGAAGAAGTGTGATTAGTTTTGGGGGGACGCCCAGGAACGCGCCTTCAATAAGGCACTCAACCTTCTGTGTTCCAACAGCATTTTGACTTTCTTTGACTCAGGTAAAAAGCTAGTTCTCACATGCGATGCGTCAGCATATGGGGTCGGGTGCGTTTTGCAACATGTCAATAGTGCGGGCAAATTACAACCCATAGCTTATGCCTCCAGGTCACTTTCGTGGGCGGAGCACGGGTACGGAATGGTAGAGAAGGAGGCGCTCACGTGCGTGTATGGTGTCAAAAAGATGCACCAATAACTTTTCGGGGCCAAGTTCGCATTAGAAACCAACCACAAGCCCCTCACGTCCCTCCTATCCGAGAGGAAGGCAATAAACGCCAACGCCTCGGCGCAAATTCAACGGTGGGCACTCATGCTGGCGTCCTACGACTATACCATAAGGCACAGACCAGGCACAGACAACTGTGCCGACGCGCTCAGCAGGCTATCCCTGGCGACCACGGAAGGGTCTGATGAACAGGACTGTGAGATAGTCATGGCAATCAATGCCTTTGAGTCCACAGGTTGGCCTATGACAGCTCGCCAAATCAGAGCCTAGATGGCCAGCAACCCCACGTTATCCTTAGTAAAAAGATATGTCCTAACCGGTGACTGGGCAGAGGCTCGCGATGCCTGCCCCGAGGAATTAAAACCCTTTCCCAGGTGCATGCATGAGCTATCACTACAAGCAGACTGCCTGATGTGGGGCAGCCGAGTAGTCATACCTCTGCGAGGCAGAGAGGCATTTGTCCGGGAGGTCCACCGTGAGCACCCGGGGATTGTTCTCATGAAGGCCATAGCCAGATCCCACGTCTGGTGGCCTGGTATTGACGCGGACCTGGAGCTCTGCGTCTGAAGGAGCACCATTTGTGCCCAACTCAGCAATGGCCCCAGGTAGGCTCCACTGAGCCCCTGGCCCTGGCCTACCAAACCGTGGTCGCGGGTGCACGTAGACTATGCGGGCCCATTCATGGGCAAAATGTACCTCATAGTTGTAGATGCATTTTCAAAGTGGATCGAATGCACCATTTTACCGTGGTCGCGGGTGCACAATCTCCACCACTGTGGAGAGCCTCGTAACCATGTTTGCAACGCACGGAATCCCTGACATATTGGTCAGTGACAATGGTCCGTGCTTCACCAGGCAGAATTCCAAGATTTTATAATTGACCACGGCATAAATCACGTCAAGACGGCACCGTTCAAGCCGGCCTCCAACAGCCAGGCAGAGAGAGCAGTGCAAATCATTAAACAAGGCATGCTTAAAATCCAAGGTCCCACGCTGCAGGGTCGCCTGTCGCGACTGCTGCTGGCATACAGATCTCGTCCGCACTCACTGACTGGGATCCCCCCCCCGCGCAACTGTTGATGAAAAGGACTTTAAAAACAAGGCTCTCATTAATCCTCCCAGACATGCACGAAATCATTGAGGCAAAGCGCCGTAAGCTGACTGAGTACCATGACAGAAATTCGAGGGGGAGATGGAATGAGATAAGGGATAAAGTGTTTGTACTAAACTATGGCAGGGTCCCAAATGGCTTGCAGGGATAGTAATGGGCAAGGAAGGAAACAGGCTACTGGTAGTACAAATGGACAATGGCAAAACCTGCCGGAGGCATGTAGACCAAGTCAAAAGCAGATTTACCAACAACACTGGGGAACCAGAGGCAGACTACAATATGGAACTCGCACCACACCTGGTGGACAGACAGAGGGAACAACCTGAGGAAAGGGCAATCCCAACAGACAGCCCAGGCGAGTCAACAACAATCACACCAATTGAAACAGACAGCCCAGGTGAGATACCAACAACCACACCCAAATAAAAACCGACACCAAGGCAGACAACTGAACCACAACTCAGACGCTCCATGCGAGAGCATAGACCACCTGAGAGACTGAACCTATAAAGACAATAAGACCTTGGGGAAGGGTGATGTCATGTATCTTACATTATTATATATAACTGTATCCTAACATGCTATACATGACTGTAATAAGATATGACCTGTAACCACCAGCATACCTTACCACCAGGGGTGCACTTGCAAGAGACAGGTATATAAGGACAGGTCTCAGGCACGTGCAGCATTCCAGAGCTGTGAAATAAAGGTGCAGGTCCAGAGTGACCTTGACTTCACTACATGCCTCGTGTGAATCTGTACTGAGGGGACAGGACTTTACACTGGACAACTGTACCTTCGCTCCATTCTCATCTGGCGCTTGTGTAGCAGACCTGTCGCGTCCACGAAATCTCCACAGGGTCAGCGCCATCCTGGGGACAAATGGGGTGCACTGTGGTGAGGTGCTTGGGCCTGGTACCTCCAGAGTGGAGGTGGGAATGGCCGGAGGAGCACTAGATGGCCTTGGGATGGAATGCCTTCTGGAGCCTGGTGCTGCAGACTCCTCAAAGTCGGCGCTCTTATCCGTGGAGAACAGACCCAGCGAATTGATGGGCGAGAATCGGAGCTCCTCAGCATCAGATGTAGGAGCGTCCGGCGAGTCCGGCCCCACGCCCCCATCTTCTGGCCTCTGTGGTCTTGCCTTGGGACGCGCTGCTGACTGAGCTGCAAAACACAAATTAGTTTCTTAGAGGAGAAGGGGGTGTGAGGGTGACAAGGTGAGTCCAGCGCTACACACAGCATATTCACGACAAAAGCACCACCGCTATCAAAATCATCTCAGACTTCATATTTCATGACCATCAACACATTTTGCATTGCAATGATTCTCATGAGGCCAGCATTATTTATAGGACACTTTTAGAAATCATCTATCATATATTATTATTCGGATATGAGTAGGTGTGGCATCTATTGACTTTACATCATGCAATGGTGTATACTTTACTCACGTGGCATCACTTCAGGGTCTGCAGCTGCCTGTATGGCTGTCCGGGGGTTGCTCCCCACTAGTGCGGGCACCCGCTCCTCCATGTCAGTGATGTAGATGGTGACTAGTGGCCCCCACACCTGTTCGCCTCTGCTCGGACCTACTCGTCGATAGCTTCTTCTGTAAAAGGTACCAGGACGACATGGCATGAGATAATTGCGTGATATCATTGCTAGGTACTGTCACAGAGACTGACACAACACATAACCTATTATGTCTGTAGTGTGCTTATGAATGACTCCACGAGGCAATATGTTGTACTCAAACTGTAGTGACCTTGGTCCTTTATTCGTAACTCCAGAGTGAGGCACAAGCATGGTGGGCAGCCTTTTATACAGCCTCTGCCACCAGGGCAGGAAACCAGTCTCCACCAGATGCATCCTCTAGTAGTGCCAGCATGCCTATACACAGTGTCTACACAGAGAGTAAATCTATAGTCTGCATACACAACATCACTATCCCCCAAGTCCTTTGTGCCAATTACCTTTGCACTATGTGCTCTGGCTTAGCTCTCCCCAGACTTAAGTGCCAATAGCCCTTGCACCTTGGCTGTGCTTTGGCTTGGCTCTCTCCCTTTTAACCCCCAAGTCCTTTTGCCACAACGTTGGGTAGTGGTTACCAGTTTGGATGGTTCGATGATGCAGTGGAGGTTCCAGTGGGTTCTGGGTGTGATCCATGTGTGTGTGTCCATGGCTACATACATCCATCTCCACCCCCCCCCACCTCCCAAAGCGAGATCATGCAGCCGGCCCATTACATTAACAGACAGGATCGGACACAGTGCAAGTACAAAGAAAGGAAGAAAATAAAATTTTTTACAGTTTGTATCGTAACACCTTGGTTCAGTAACTTACATTCGTTACCTTTTACGGTCGTGCACCAGGATCGGGTAGATTGCATTCATGGTTCTGTCATGGTCAGTACTGAGGTAGCAGTACAGGTATGCGAGAACGCTAGTTCCAGAGCAACCGGGCGGGGTCCTAGTTGTCTGATGGCGGTGCTGCGTCCCCGGGTAGTGAGGTGGGCTTGGTTCGCTCACCTAGCCAGGACTCGGGGCCTTTGCCGTTGCCTCGTGGTGGGCAGAGTCACTGATGTGTGTGGCCTCCCTGACCTTCTTTGAGGGCTGCAGGATCTTCCTGCAGGATCTTCCGCCTGCTCTCTAACGGTGTTGGGAACCTGGCTGTTCCAGGTCCCATTTGGGGAACTCGTTGGTTCTGACCATTTACTCCCGGACATAGCCGAGGTAGCGACTGGGTCTGGGGGCTGCGCCGTCTCCACCTGGGTGGTGGGTAACGGCGGCCGACTGCGCGTATTGGCGCCGTTTTCGTTTCCAGGACCGTGGCGAATACTGCCATCGGTTGCCTGCAGCGTGGGATAGACCTGGGGCAGGGTATCAGGTTCAGTGCCTTCACCCACATGAGGTCGCTGGCCTACAACTTGTGGGGACACCTGGGGCAGGGCATCTTTACCCGCCTGAATTCGCTCGCTTGATATTTTTGGGGACACTCTGTTCCCGACATCTCTCAACATTTTGTTTTTTACATTCTTAAACAGTTCGTTACATTGATTGCCATGCATACAATGTCTCTTTAAGTTCAGTTGGTTGCAGGTCTCCTTTAAGAGAACCCTGCCACACCACTCTGCACCTCACTGCAGCAGGAACACTATCTTGCCTCTGCCCTCGAGGTCGACTGCCTTGTCCTTCTCTCCCGCAATTCTGCCACAAAAGCTGGAAGAGTGCCCGTGAATTCGATCTTCCTCCCCAGGAATCCTGCCACTGGAGCCGGGAAGGTACTTTTAGGTTGTTCCGGTCGGATCATTGCCACGCAGTCATGATGGACGGTCTGTGCCTCAGGTACTGCGCTGGTCTGTTCTCTGGTGCCTGGCCCAAGCGAAGGTGAGGTTTTGCTCTGCCTCTGAGCACGGAGGAACATCGATTGTTGGAGTGAAGAGGTCTTTCCATTTCCACTGGATCTTTCCTATCCACCTTCTTCCGAGTAGCGTTGGACCATCACCTGCAACAATCCAGAGGTAACTTGTGCACCACGCCATTATGGATTACACTTACATCCGCACTATCAAGGACTGGGAACTTTTCCTGTACTGGAACCAGCTTGGGTCGTTTTTCGTTCCATAGCCTCTCGAAGGCATTCTGGCTCAACACTGACTGGCTCGCTCCCGTGTCCACTTCCATGAAGACTGGAACGCCGTTTATCTCGATTTCCTTCTTCACTGGAAGACAATCGGTAGTGCAGGTATACACTTCATACACTTCTTCTTGGGGCTGAGCTGCCTCTCTGGCCAAATCATCATACACCCCGCTGGATTCAAAGTCATCTACCGACTCCTCTGCTCGATGGTGAGCCGTATTTCTTTTACACATATGCTGAAGGTGGCCCTTCGTGTTACAGGCTTTGCATATGTACTCAGCAAACCGACACTGGTGAGCCTGTAAGATTCCAAAATTCGTGAAAACACCCCCAGTGTTTGGACTCACTGAAAAGGAAATTCGATTTGGGCCGATTAAACTGAAAGCTTGGGATCCTAAAATGCGTATGGAAGAAATCTACAAGTCTTAACCAAGTTTGGAATTTTAAAAGGCGTGTTTGGGCCTTTGGGGAAAAGCTGCAGAGACAGAAGGGTGAGATCAACCTTTACCTTTAGAATTTGGATATTGTAGCTAATCAGTTTGTCTGGGGGAGCTGTTTAACCATAGTCAGGCTCCCAGCAAACATTAGCATTTAAACAATCGACCACGGAAGAAACATTATCCACCCCACCCACAGGACCCAAATAAAACATACATATTCCAACACCTTTTCGACATGCATGGAAATATCTGGCTCAGCCCAGACTTGCCGAAGCCAAAGCAGTGATACTACAATGAACAAGAGCTTATCAGCTCATAAAGTCTATCAACGCCAGATTAAAACATTTAATCAAGTTTCAGTTAGCTAGCCCGCCAAAACTTAAACAAAGAAGACCACTTAAAATCAATGGGCAGCAAAACTCAAACAAAAGAAATGTTAGATTTGGTACGAAGATTAAGCAGCCTCTTAGAGTATAACTGAGGGCTTTTCGTACCAAAAGAACTTTTCTGACCATCACTTCGGAACAACAAGATCAAGATCGAGAGCACACGGCGAGAAAACACAGGAAGAAACATCCCGACATCGGAGAAAAGAACTTCAAAAAAACCAATCAGTGGAACATCAATGCCAACTGACTTGGTAACAGCTATCAACTGGACCACCGCGACCGACGAAACCAACCAGGAAAATCAACCACCAAGAAAACCTGAGTCCACGCAAGTTTTCCACTCTACAATTTGTGCCTAGACTATCCAGCGGGTAAAAATTACCTAAAGAACTTAAAATCCTATTGATAACAAAGAAAATTGGGTACTCACCAGAGATAAATCCAAAACGCGTCTAATCACATCAGCGGGCTCACCCCAACTGGCTTCAATACGCAGCAGAGGTCTTCTACCACGTCCAGGGTATGGCAAGGCAAAACGGCTATAACCAAAGAACCCCGAAACCGCGAAGCAGCCCTAGCTGTCAAAGGAAGGATCTGGTGAGCATAAATCCTTGGAGCCCTAGAGTTTGACCTAGTTAGAGAGTAAGTAGGAGGTGGGAGGTATTTCTGTTGTGTTTATTACCTGTAATAAAGTATTCTCCATTGTTTAGAACCTTTTTGTAAGATTTTATAGTTTTATTGGAGTATATTTGTGCTATTTGTTTTCTTGAATAAAACAGTTGTGTATTGCACTTTATCATACCCTGATTGATAAATCCAAGGTCGAGAACCAGGGAGTGGGAGCGACTCGAAACCGCTCTGGTCAGGAAGGCAAGCTGACAGACCCACCACCCCCTACAAGCCCCATGGTTTCCTCCACAATGCCAGCATGGTGCTACTCGATTAGCACCCCTCGGCGGACTCTGAGATCTGGAACCCTGAGGTCTGTGCTCTCTGCCCTGGGCAGAGCCACGTTCTACAGTCTTGCCTGTGAAAGGCACCATTCCGTGTACAGTACTTGCCGGGTTTGAGTCCGGGTTTGAATAATTTGCTTGGTGCTACAGATCGAGGTCATGAACGCCTGACTGATGCTGATAGCCTTCTGCAGGTTAACGTGTGATGTCGGAAGATAATAATTTGTGAAGGAGTACCTCGTGGCCAATTTCTATAACAAAGATGTCTCACAATGCTTCATTGAGGTGCATGCCAAAATCACATGGTGCTGCAAGTCTCCTGAGGTCAGCAGCATATTTTGCAATCTCCTGGCCCTCAGGTCTGCGGTGGGTGTAGAATCTGTGCCTGGCCGTGAGGATGGTCTCTTTTGGTTTTAGTTGGTTGTGAATTAGTTCAATCAGCTCATCGTATGTCTTATCCTTGGCCTTCGTGTGTGCCAGCAAGTCCCTGACGAGGCGGTAGACCTCGGGCCCACAACTGGTCAGCAGTATAGCCATACGCTTCTCTGCCAATGTGTCCGTCTCCCCTGCCAGGTCGTTTGCAACAAAATATAGCTCGAGCCTTTCCATGAAGGCATCCCAATCATCACCCTCTGCGAAGTCTTTTAGTGTGCCAAAGGAAGCCATAATATCGTGTGAAAGCCCTTATTCTCATCGCCAGTTATTATGTCTGTATTGTACTTATGAATGACTCCACGGGGCAATGTGTTGTACTCAAACTATAGTGACCTTGGTCCTTTATTCCTAACTCTGGTGTGCATCCTTTTTTCAGCCCCTGCCACCAGGGCAGGAAACCCCGGTCTCTACCAGTTGCACCCTCTAGTGGTGTCAGCATGTATATACACAGTGTCTGCACAGAGAGTACATCTATAGTCTGCATAGACAACATAACCGACAGATGTAATCATGATTATTATGAAAATTATCATTCTTTATCTAAAGACATGCACTGTGACCGCAGGCTTTGAGTACAACATTCCCGGTAAAAGTGAAAGACCCCACATCTGATGATAGTCACTCATGACTCTTACAAATCAAATTATATAAATACATAAGTACATGTAAATCAATGTAATACTTACTCTTGCGAATCCAACAAGGTCGTTCAATCGCTTACGGCATTGGTTGCCCTCATGCACCTCATTGGTCACCGACGAGACCACTTTTGCTATCTTGGCTCATATCCTCTGGTAGGCCTTTGGGGTGGGCATCCCACGCCCTCCCTGTGTCAAATCACCCCAGCGTACCAGCGTAACTCGACCTCTTGCATGAGGGAAGCATTAGCCTCATCCGAGAACCTCCTCGCTCTTTTGCATCCCCCAATGTGCTCATCTCCCAGCTCACTGCTCTCGCCAGCGTCAGTCTCCACAGCATGCTGTGTCGCCTCCTCCTCTCCCTCCATTATAGGCACCAAATTTGGGAAAATATCTGGCTGGTAACAGCTACGTTTTTTGGCACAATTTTCTATAAAGCTCAAAACTCTCCCTCCTACCTCCAAAAGCAGCCAAACAAGCAGCCACACCACACCCACACACGCCTTCACTCCCTCTCAGCTCCCTCTCTCTCTGTCTCTGTCTCCTCTCATGCACATATAATGATGACCCTTGACCTCCTGAATCGCGGGAATCGAGCGTTGCCATGCCATTGCTAAGGACAGCGACACTTTACGACAGAAGGTCAGAGAGATGTAACGCTGAGGGCCATTTCAGATCGCTCGCGGTAATGCCCGGTAAATGGAGACTAAAGGCTTTGAAAATGGCGACAAGCTGGCGATCTGAAAACCCATTTTTACCACCCACGCCAGAAATAACGCCCATTTTTGGGCAATCTTCACAAAAGTGTAAAATCTAGCCGTAGGTTTAAAGCAAAATGTTAAACTAAATTTCACGATTTACAGCTTCTGCTTACCAATATCTACCAAAAATTCCCACTCTTTCCAAATTCCGCACTGTGCAGACCGCTCACATCATGTGACCAAAATGTCACAAATGTGGCACATGTAGGTGGAATTACTAGCCAATCGCAATTTTGCCATTTACAAAAAAGTGTACGTGATACTGGAGGATAGGGGAAAGAGTGGTTGGGAAAGAAACAGTCTGCATAGTAACGTAGCAACATTAGGCACAAGAGTCGGCCATTCAGCCCCTCAGTCCTGCTCCACCATTCAATTAGATCATGCCTGATCTGCACCTCAACTCCATTTTCCCATCTTTGCTCCATATCGCTTGATAACCTTACTGACCAAAAATCTATCTATTTCAGACTTGAAAGCTCTAATTGTCCTCGCATCCACAGCCTTTTGAGGAAGAGTCTCAAACTTCCACTACCCTTGTCTGAAAAAAATGCTTCCTGATTCAGCACCTGAATGACCTAGCTCTAATTTTAAGATTGTGTCCCCTTGTTCTTGATCTCCGTACCCGAGGAAATAGTTTCTATGTATCTATCCCATCAAATCCTTTTAATATTTTCTTCATCAATGAGCCATTATTGGTGGAAATAGTTGGAGCAGTGTTTTCAGTGCAACGGTATTCCAACCTTGTTTTTTATGGTAATTAGGTAGGTTTTGATAAATCTTTAATGATTTAATTTGGCTTCATTGCTGATGCCGAATATTCTATCATCCTGTTAAAGCCAGTGGGTTTCACTAATTCAGACAAGTGTACACAACAAGTGCCAACAAGAACTCAAGCATTAAAGCATGGGTTTACGGTCAGAAGAGTAAAACATCTATAGTAACAGTAGTGCAGGGTAAAAGCTTTTCACCAAAGGTAAAGCTTTAGCCCCAGCATAGAGAAAATTCATGGCCTTTAGGTCTGTAGTCACTAGTTTCCTATTGATTCAAGGTATTTCCGCTCCTGCTCAGGGAGTGAGCAACTAATGGTTTACATAGGTATCTTGTTGCAATATGTTATTAAATTGGTTTGTATGATAAGGTAATGTTTACATCATAATGTTTCACGATTAATCCAAGTTCATAGTATATCTTCAAAACAAAGCAGAAAAGATATTAAATTGAATAGTAAGCATTTATGCTCTATAATATTTGATTTATTAAGACAACAATAAATAATCTCTTGAAATTTGAACAATAGTCAAGGAAAAGAAAAATACACTTTTATACAAACTCATCACTCAAGTACTCTAACCTGTCTCATCAAAACGAATCCCCTTTATTCCATTAACTCTCCCATTATAGCATAACGTCTCAGTTTAAACATCCTTATTTCCAGTGGACGGATGGACTCACATTTAAATAGTATCTCTCACAATGTCAGAATGTCCAAAAGTGCTTCACAGCCAATGAAATATTTTTGATTTGTTGTAATGTAGGGAAATGTAGTAGCTAATTTGTGCACAGCAAGGTCCCACAAACAACAATGGGATAATGATCATGTATTCTGTTTTTAGTAATATTGGTTAAGTGTTGGCCAGGAAAATGGGAGAACTCCCCCGCTCTTCTTTGAATAGTGCCGTTGGATTTTTGATGTCCATCTGAGAGGGCAGATGGAGCCGCGAAAGGGCACCTCCGACAGTACAGCACTGCCTCAATACTGCGCTAAAACGTCACTCCGAGATTATGTGTTCAAGTCTTTTAAGTGGAGCTTGAGCCTAAAGCCTTTTGACTCAGAGGTGAGAGTGACATCGGAGGTCCCAGATTTGAACCCAGCAAGATCACAGCCAGGGTAATAGTTGGGCACCAAAACTGGCCTCAGTATCCTTCGATCAGGGAAGGGGAGGGGGAGGAACAGCCCAGTTTTCAGATTCAATTCATCCTTTAGAGCTTCCCACATTGATATTCATTCAGTGTTTCTCCTTTGAGGCCCACACATGAAGATGTTAACCAGGTGAGACATCAGAGTGTTGTCCGGGTCCTTGGAGCTGTGCCCAAGCAAGAGTCAGTGCCATCAGAAGGGGGAGAATTTTTTTTTAAGTAAATATATTTCAAGAACGCAGGGCAAAATCACAATACCAACCTATTAATAATATAGCTGTATAAAAGAAACTAGTTCTGTTCTGGAGATACTGAGGCAGAAACTGTGTGGAAAATTCATTGCCGCATTTATTCTTGTTGGCAGTGAAACAACGAACAACCTGAAACCATGTAAGTTTTGAAAATATTTACTCTTTCAAGTTTTTTTTGAAACAAAAACTTTGTAGTCATTTATACTTAGTTAATTTTGTGGTTTTTTTTTAATTACTGGAATCTCTTGCTGACTTGTGGTATTGGTTTGACATAGAATAAATCCGTAGAATCATCATCTGTTCTGGGATGTGGTCAGGGCAGGAGATGCTGCTAAAATACAGGATCCTGACTACAGAAGGAGCATTCTCTGTTCAGTCACTCAATACCCAAAGGTCAGCCTTTCCAGTTTGTTTAAAGAATATTAGGATCAAAAGAACTCTTCCACACGTCCTTTTCCTCATCCTCTTCCTTCAACATAATATTTATGATGACTGATTTTCAATGGTATAATGTAGTTAAAGAATACACTACTCAGCAGCGGGTTGACAGATAAATCTAGCAGTAAAATGGTAGAAAAATATTTTCCTCTATTTTTTGTTATCTTAAACTAATCTTGGATTGACATTCCAAAATGTAGCATTGGACCATAACAAATAACGTCATATAAGACAAGGACTGACAAATAGAATATGCTCGACAATGTACCAGAAACTGATGCTATTACCTAGTACCGAAATTCTTCAACCTGACTTCCTGAATAATAATACAGATATAAGGATGGTAGTTGTAATTTTTTTTAAACTTCAGACATAGAAGCTCAGTGACCCACCTAACAACTGTATTCCAGATTCCTTTCATGAACATGTGTACATTACTTTGAATTGCCACAGCAGAGTAACAGTCTTTTAATGATTTTTAAAGAACGAAGAATTTTTTTCAATAGTAAGACAAGAGGGTGAAAATTGTGTAGCATTGTAGTGCTGGCTGCCAGAAGTACATTAGAGTGGTGTGACCACCTGCCAGTTTGACCTTGTGGTGAGCCCCTCTTAAATCTAGGGAACAGAGTCATTTAAATGACAGGGACAGACACCTGTAGCTGCACAACATGGGTGCCCAGCCAGTGTTAATAGAGGAACCTCATACAGAAGCCTTGCTGCTCTGAGAGGGGGAGCAAGAGGCCGTTTTGGGCCAAGGTAAAGACATGCAATTTTTTTTCTCCCCATCTCCCAGCCCAGAAGGCCCTGTCTGGAATGGAAATTGGCCGATTTGGGATTGAAAACAGCTTGATTCCTCTGTCCTGAGGCCCATTTGCAACCTAGAATTTAACCTTCCTCTGATTGGGGAGTCAGAGTAAGAGGTTATCCATTTAAAATTGTTACTATGAGAGCGTGACGACAAATTAGAGGTGTGTTGGAACATGGAATGGTTTACCGCGGGGAGTGGTTAAGGCAAAGACTGTTGCATCTTTTAAATGCAAATCAGATAAATGGTTAAAGCAGTGGAAGGTCCAGGGCTGTAAGGAGAGTGTGGGGGAGAACAAAAAAGCCAGCACACACATGATGGGCTGAACGGCCTCCTTCTGTGCTGTAAATGTTCTATGGTTCAATGCCTGCTCTCGGCAGTCAAACTGCTGCTGGAACAGAAGTACGATGGGAAGAAGAAACACCTGCCCCATAGAATATGTTCAACTGTCTGAACTGGGTGGAAAGCCAAAGGATCTGGGTCTGCCCAGTTTTCCGATATCCCTCATCCTCGGCATTCCTCCTCAATTGCGTTCAGATGGAAGTGCAATTCTGACCCCAATACTTTTAAATGAACTATCAAGATGGATCAGTGAAATGAAAGAAAATGGTATCTAGTTCCAATGCGGCAATGGTGAATTTTCCCAATCTTTTTTCCTAATTAAATCCTTTCAAAGGCTTTATATTTTAGAAAGTATATTTTCCTGCAATATGTCCCTCAAGCTTCTAATGGTATAGACAGCTGTCAGAAGCTACTTTTTCTCATCTGCTGATCTGCAAGGGTCTGGATTGTCACTGCAAAAATTCCAGTCTTTTTGCATGCAGCTGCTGCAGCAGTTCGGATTACAAAGTATATTTTATAGTTGCCATCATCGGCATTCCTCAGTACAGAGCTAAGGTATTCGATTATGTCCTATTTTTCTGGCTGTTTTCACAGCATTCACTTGATTTGAAGAGGGTGGGGGGAATAAATGACCAATCTGCTTTTAATAGGAAACGAAGGCTTTCAACAACAGGTTGTTTCCATCTCAGAATACAACAGCGTTCTCATGGTAACGCGCCAAGCTCCACAGCTGGTTCTCCGGCCCATGACATAATAGAAATGATAAACGTACCTCAATAAATTCTTCTGTGGATTTGGATAACCTGGTTAGGTGTCAAGGCATCTAGTCAATCGTTGCAGTGTTCAGGCAAAGAAAATCACTTCAAAAGTGATAAAATCTCGACAACAAAAAGAGTTTGATGTGTGACTGTGGAACAAGATACAAGCAGAAATTGCTTTGTTTTGAAAGGCAACACACTATTTCTGCCTTTATTTCTTAGATTCCAAAATAGAAAGAAGAATATTATAAGTACAGACACATCCTGGAAATGAACACGTGGGATTGAGACAAAGCAAAACTCATATTATGTTAGCGATACATAATTTAAAGAAACATTCTTTCTATTTTTATTATTTTATCTGACGTTATATCCTCCTTGTTGCAGTTTTCCCTAGCCATGCTCTCCTTCTCAGCACAGGAAGAAGGGACAATCTGGATGTCTCCATCACCGCTATCAGTTTTGCCTCACACCAGTGAAAAGATGGTGTGCATATGAGAGTGAGGTAAATAGCCCTGCCATCATTTTCTCCCCTTAAGATTCTGTTACTATAAAGAACTCAGTCTAGGAAACTCACTGAAAAATCAGACTGAACATTTAGGAAATTAGAGTTAAAAAGAGGGTAAAAACTGGGATTCAAACCCAACTTGCTCTAGTGAGAGTCCAACTTTCTATTACTACTATGCTGCACTTTGTTTTTTTTATAAATAATACCAAGAATGAAAGGAAAAGTGGTCATTATAGTTGTCAACAACGGTACATTTACTCTCAGATAAGGCACAATCCAAGCCAATGGTACCATTAATATTTCATTATGGTTGTGCCACTGCAGTATTTATGTGATCACATTTTTGCCTCCCAAGTCTGCCATTCACTTCCATGCATCTACCTGTAACTTTTTAACCATGCCCCATCCTACCAATGAGATGTTATGAACATAAATAGTAGGCCACAGAGAAACAGGATACATTTTTAGACTTAAAAGCAGTGAGCCCAAGCTGAACAAATGCGACTTATCCCTACTGGAAGTTGGCACATTCTGCTGTCACAGAGGCTTTTACTTAGCAGCTCAGCTAGGAGTTAATGAAACTGGTCCATTACAACAAATTGAGTATGAATGATGATTCAAGACTTGGATTAGATTCAGGGCTTCTCAATGGCACCTCTGATACACTGCCTGCAGAGCTACTAGGCTACAATCAAAGATTCTAATTGACAGAAAATGGAACAGTTAATCAAATTATCATCAAACCCGCTGGCATGGAAATGCCAATAACTGGTGCAGATTTCAAAACGATTCCACAATTGACTGAAGGCATGTTGGTCAAGTGAAAAAAAAACAAGCACATTTTTGGACTCAAATTTATCAGCTAGCCAATTAACACTTGTAATAGATAAAAGCCATTTAATTCAAGCAAGCTTGGGTTCATTCAGGGTGATATCATCATGCTTTCATGCATTATAGTGAATGGACATCAAAAGAATATTCAGTTACAAAACTAATAGGTTGGCACAGCTGTAGTTCGACTAGAAAGCAGCTGATCCTAATGGAATCAGACTATAGTATCTAACACAATCTCTCATATTCAGTTCTGATCCCACACTGCTGCTTCCTTCCCAGGTCATCAGGGCCATTGCTACCAATCACAAAGCTCTCATTACCCACTCCTACCACCTTGTAAAAATACATTTGGTCCAAAACATGCTTAAAATTATTAACAACTTCTACAGACTTGCTGATATTTTTTGACATGCAACATGTTTGTATTTATAAAACGCAGTGGGCTAAAAATTAATCATAGCACCATCTGGTCGCTAACGTTAGCGCCGGGCGATGTTTACCGCCTCCAACTGGGATATTGATTTTTAGCGCCCTAAGAAGGGAGTGGGTCACTAAGGGAAGCGTCCCATGCTCCTCTTAGGACGCTGAAGTTCAATCATGGGTCACTATTGCGGGAGCGCTAATTCTGTTGTGGCTCTAGGAAACCAGCATCCTCGTGCCTACAGGGGAGGTCAGCTGGACCACCTGAAGAGTTGAAAATAAATGCAAGGGAGGTCATTTGAACACAGTTAAGCATCGGACAAACTTAAACAAATGTAAATAGAGCGAATGTAAATGAAAACAATCTCACCTTATAACCGCCTACCTGCTGATCCATTTCATTATTGCCCCGGGAGGTTCATGAAGGCCTGCTTGAACCGTCGCGATTAATGCCAGGCATATTGAAGTTCCCGACCGCAGTGCTAATGAAGCGTTACACATCCACTGACATCGCCAAGTGGGTGGCGCTAGAGTGCACAGTGCTAACTGTCAGCGCTGCCAATAAACCTCCACTGTATTTCCCGAGAGACACTGACAGAGCGTCGCTCTGACGGTGAGCGCTTAGCGGCCTGTTTCGGACGCTAATGGGTTTTTAGCCCAGTGTTTTTAACCTGGAAATCTGCCCTGGAAATTCACTCGCTTGTCTAAGCTAACCTTGGTTGTATGTGCAAGGGTACAGTGATACAGTGCTGAGTGGTATAAAATTACAAATTTAATACCTCATCAGCAGTAAAAATACTCTTCGATGTTCAGTCTAACAATTTCCCATGGCAAATATTGAACTCAAATCTTTAAAATTACAAATGAGGGGCAGATTTTGATAGCAGACTACTAAAAGGTCAGTCATGGCAGCTGATACATTACCTACCTTTGGGTTAAATTCAATACTGATCTCCACAGAAATAAAGTTTTAATTGCCTTTGTCTACTAGCTCCAGTATAATAAACAGAAAGTTCAAATTTCATGGTTTGGCCCCAGCAACATGAGCATTTTGATTTTATTCAGCTCTCTGGGACATTGCTGTCTGAGCATCTAAGTTTAAAGTGTACACTGCTTTTTACTTAATATATATGGTTTAACATTTCTTTCACAATTAAATTCAACTCGAAGACTTAAGTTTTCAAACTGGGGACATCCAGGTTTCTGTCTGTCTGTCATCAAATTTCCATAGTTTTTGACTTGACAGCTATTTTTGTTGCTATATATCAATAAAAATATTTTCTGCAACGACACAACTGTTTTCCTTTGGGTCGGTAATCCTTCACAGATTAGGATAGGGAGAGTGTGTTGATATTTACAGGCGGGTCCTCTGGAGTGCATTAGTACTTACTGAGGATTCCCAGTAGTGTCACTATTTACAAAGGGCCCATAGGAGTGTATCAATATTTACAGGGGGTCCCTGGGCATCTGTCAGTATTACATCCTTATAAATCTCCTCTGTACCCTCTCTAGTGCAATCACATTTTTCCTGTTATGTTTGACCAGAACTACATACAGTATTCCAGCTGTGGCCTAACTAGTGTTTTATACAGTTCAAGCATAACCTCCCTGCTCTTATATTCTATGCCTTGGCTAATAAAGGCAACTATTCTGTATGCCTTCTTCAGCACCTGTCCTGCTACCTTCAGGGATCTGTGGACATGCACTCCAAGGTCCCTCTGTTCCTCTACACTTCTCAGTGTCCTACCATTTAAAGTGTATTCCCTTGCCTTGTTAGCCCTCCCGTATATGACCAAACTCCCAAGGCCCCACCCCACTCCTGGCCAAGAACAGGGAAACACTCATTAAGGACACCGAGGCAGTCAGGGCCCGCTGGAAGGAACACTTCGAAGATCTCCTCAACCGAGACTCTGCCTTTGACTCGAGTGTCCTCGACTCCATCCCGCCACCACCTCAGTGAGACCCCAACACCGCATGAGGTAGAAAAGGCCATAAACAGCTAAAAAACAACAAGGCTACGGGAGCGAATGGAATCCCCGCTGAGGCACTGAAGTATGGCGGAGAGGCACTACTAGCGCGAATACACAACCTCATCTCTCTCATCTGGAGGGAGGAGAGCATGCCGGAAGATCTTAGAGATGCAGTGATTATTACCATCTTTAAAAAAGGGGACAAGTCCGACTGCAGCAACTACAGAGGTATCTCCCTGCTATCAACCACTGGGAAAGTTGCCGCTAGAGTCTTCCTCAACCGTCTTCTCCCTGTGGCCAAGGAGATCCTCCCGGAGTTACAGTGCGGATTTCGTCCCCTCCGGGGCACAACAGACATGACTTTTGCAGCGTGACAGCTGCAGGAAAAATGCAGGGAACAGAAACCAGCCCTTATACATGGCCTTCTTCGACCTTACAAAGGCCTTTGACACTGTCAACCGCGAGAGTCTATGGAGCGTCCTCCTCCATTTCGGATGCCCCCAAAAGTACATCACCATACTCCGCCTGCTCCATGACGACATGCAAGCCGTGATCTTTACCAACGGATCCATCACAGACCCAATTCATGTCCTGACTGGAGTCAAGCAGGGCTGCGTCATCGCCACAACCCTCTTCTCAATCTTCCTCGCTGCCATGCTCCACCTCACAGTTGATAAGCTCCCCGCTGGAGTGGAGCTAAACGACAGAACCAGTGGGAAGCTGTTCAACCTTCGCCGTCTCCAGGCCAGGTCCAAGACCACCCCAACCTCTGTCGTCGAGCTACAGTACACGGACGACGCCTGCGTCTGTGCACACACAGAGGCTGAACTCCAGGACATAGTCGACGTATTTACCGAGGCGTATGAAAGCATGGGCCTTACACTAAACATTAGTAAGACAAAGGTCCTACACCAGCCTGTCCTCGCCGCACAGCACTGCCCCCCCAAATGTCAAGATCCAACGTGGACCACTTCCCCTATCTCAGGAGCCTCCTATCAACAAGAGCAGGCATTGATGATGAGATCCAACACCGCCTCCAGTGTGCCACTGCAGCCTTCGGCCGCCTGAGGCAAAGAGTGCTGGAAGATCAGTCCCTCAAAACTGTCACCAAGCTCATGGTCTACAGGGCTGTAGTAATACCCGCCCTCCTGTATGGCTCAGAGACATGGACCATGTACAGTAGACACCTCAAGTCACTGGAGAAATACCACCAGCGATGTCTCCGCAAGATCCTGCAAATCCCCTGGGAGGACAGACGCACAAACATTAGCGTCCTCATCCAGGCCAACATCCCCAGCATTGAAGCACTGATCACACTTGATCAGCTCTGCTGTTTGCACTCTTTATGGCCTTATACACTTGCATTGCTACTATCAGTAAGTTATATATCTGTATCCCCAGATGCCTTTGCTCCTCTATCCTATTTAGTTTCTTTTCTTTCAAGACATAATTAGCCTCCTTATTCCCCCTACTGATATGAACCACTTCACACTTTGCTGTGTTGTATTTAATTTGCCATTTCTCCAACCACTCTACATGCCTGTTAAGGTCTTCCTGTATTTTGGTGTAGTACTCCAGATTAATAGTTATACTCCACAATTTGGTATCTGCAAATTTTGGCACCATACCTCCAATTTCTGAGTCTAAATCATTTATCTATACAATAAACAACAGCAGTCCTAGCACAATCCCTGCGGAATACCACTTCCCAATTTCTGCTAGGCGGAGAAACTTTCCTTAACTCCTACTTTCTGTTTTCTGGCCATCTTCCAATCCATTCAGCCACCTGAGCCCTGACTCCACACACTCTGACCATTTGCATGAGTCTTTTATGTGGCACCTTATTGAAGGCTTTGTGAAATTCCATGTAAACTACATCCACTGCCTTGCCCTTGTCTACTCTTTCTGTTATTTCTTCAAATATTTCAAAAATGTTGGTTAAACGTGATCGTCCTTTTAGGAATCCATTGGCGTCTATTTCTTATGATATTCTCCATCTCTGTTTTGTTATCTAATCTTGCAGCAAAGATTCTAGTATTTTTCCTACCACTAAAATTAAGCTAACTGATTTATAGTTTCCTGGGTTAGTTCAATCTCCCTTTTTGAATTACTGGCCAAGTAGGTTAACTTCAGTTATAGGCAAATTGCTAGAAGGAATTATTAAGAATGCTCTGTAGAATTACTTGGACAAAGAGCAGGGATTATTAGGGAATCCCAACGAGGCCTTTGGAAACAGAGGTTCTATCTCATCAACTTGGTCCAATTTTTATGAAAAGGTCACACAGTTGGTGGATGATGGTGGACTAGTAAATATTCCACATTTTGCTTTCAATAAAGTGTCATACAGAGGGTTTTTCAGTCAGGTTGCTTCCTGTGGATATTTAAGCTGAATATGAGATTGAGTGCATTTGCATTGGCAGAGGGTTGTTATTAATGAACGGAACTCTGAATGGAGCCCAGTCACTAGTGGAGTCCCAGAAGGATGTGTGTTGGGACCGGTGCACTTCACCATATTTATCAATTGTTTGGTTGAAGGTATCAGAGGAACAACTGTTGTGTTTACCGATGACAGAGATATTTGTGGGAGTTGGGACTTTAGGCTGAATATATAAACAGTCTGATCTAGATACACTGGGAAAATGTCCCCATGTGTGGCAATGTGAATAAATGTAGCATAATGCACTTGGGCTAGGATAGTTCCAAGCATACGTATACAATACAGGTTATCTGCTTAAAGGTCTGGAACAGGAGAGATGGGTAATATCAGCTTGGAGCTGTAGTTCACAAAACACCGGAGGTTCACGGCCAGTTTTGCGAGGCTGTAGGGAAATTAGGGTGCATAGTGAGAACAGTTAAATACAAAAATAGAAATACAATACTTGTCTTGTACAAAACCTTGGTATGGTTACATCTAGAATACAATGCCTAGATTTTATATGAAGGCCCTGATGAGTTCAAGAGGGCTGCCACCAAAGTGATACTTTGTCTTAGGGCCCTTGGTTATTTGGATAGGCTCAGAGAACATGGAGCTTTTTTCACAGGAGAAGCATAAAGTTCAACATGATACGATTAAAATCTTGACAGGAATAAATTGCGCTTGAGTGGACAGATCATTTGAGCTAGATAGGGGAAGGGAAGGAATACAGGGTGTCAATACAAAATACAACAGCATAGAATTAAGTCAGATACCAGGATGTATTCCTTCTTGTAGCGAGTAATTGACTTCTGGAATACATGGAGTAAGAATGGGTTTGCTACAAGCCTTAAAAAGGGAACTGGATGAGTCCCTGAGACTGGAAGGTATTGAGTTATAGAGGTAAGTGAGGATTATTTATAATAGTGATGTTAGTTGGTGTAATCTGCTGGTTGCTTGTTCAATTGCCTTTGGGCCGGAGTAGAATTTCAGAGATTTAAAAAAAAAAATTGGGTTAAAGTTTTATCTCCGTGGTTTGGCCTCCCTCACGTGATTGCATGACCAGGGGCAGTGGAGTGGGGGAGGAGGCTGATGGTGTTCCTAGGCTACACCATGGCAGAATGGGGCAGGCTAGATGGACCTAGTGGTCTTTTCTTCAAAGAGCAAAATATTCTTATGTAAAGATCTGATAATAAATGGAATTTGCAGAATAGCCAGATACCCTATAAGTAAAAAATGCAAACACAGCAATAGATCCAAGGTATCAAGTTAAAGCCAAGTTAAGTTGTAGCATGGCAATGAGCACTATATGTAATACTCCATCTGTGGTCTGACCAGTGCATTGTACAGCCTCAGCAGCCTTGTATTTTACTGTTCTGGCTATATATCAATATCTTGTCGACTTTTTAAAAATCCCACAATTGCCTACATATCCTTCAATTTCTTTGCTCCCATTCAGTCCTACCATTTTCAAGTCTCTATTTTCACAAGTACAATACACAGCCTCCACTCTATACAGACACAGTCTCCTTTTGAAAAATTCATTCTCGGGATGTGAGCATCACTGGCAAAGCCAAAATTTATCGCCCATCCCCAATTGTCCAAGGTTTGACACAACTGAGTGGCTTGCTAGACCACGTCAGAGGGCAGTTAAGAGTCAATCATGTTTAAACCCCTTTAAACTCTATTTTCATTAATGTTCCAATGATGCAGATTACGGCCATGTGCTGGAACGGTTCCATTCATTTATGTGAAAATCGTAGTTTCAGACTGACCTTGATGCTGATCCCAAGGCACCTGAGCTGGGAAATGTTAGTACTGGCTGAGTGCACAGCATATAAATGAATAGAGCTGCTCCAAGTGAATACTGCACTGTTAACACAAGCGATATCAATTTACACTGAGCTTCAAAATGAGAAAGGGGACCAAGTAAATGATATATTACTTAAAAGAACAAAATGAGGCTTGCAAAACAATTATCCATACTTACTAAATACCTATTATCTGGACTCACTGAAGGCATAATCATTTTGTTATCTACAGCCAGATTCCCACAAAGCATCCCTAAAAACGATATAATATATTTGTTATTGAATTGCTGACTTTGCTTAAACACAGGGGGAAAAAAAATCCAGGTCCATATACACCTCCCGTTAGCGCGTACTGGGCTGCAGGCAGCTCGCAGGGCAAAAATTAAAGGGGAGGTATGGTCGTCAAAAATAAAAAAATGGCCGACTTACCAGTCGAGGCCTTCTTGATTGCAAATCACTGGGTCTGTGCCGCGATCTTGCAGCACGGTACCCCACTCCCTGGTGGTCCAGTGATGGCCCTCCAGCAGCATTGGCAGCTTGGCCCTATCCTTTAATGGCAGGCGAGGGCCCTGTTTTCCCAACAGCGGTACGCATCCCACGGCGTGGCGCTGGAAACTTTGCGTCCCTTTGTGCCCCTGTCTCACCCCCACGAGGAAGTGGAGCGTGAAAGTTTGCACTGCACTTCCTCTCGGGGGCGGTAAGCCCAATATAGCTCGTGGGGTGGGACTTCTGCGCCTGGCGCAGGAACTCCCGTCTCGCGGCTGGTACCCGTCCCCCCCAAATTTTCCCCCTATGTATAAGCAAAGTCAGTAATTCAATAACGAATATATTATATAGTTTTTAGGGATGCTTTGTGGGAATCTGGCAGTAAATAACAAAATGATTATGACTTCAGTGAGTCCAGATAATAGGTATTTAGTAAGTATGGATAATTGTTTTGCACGCCTCATTTTGTTCTTTTAAGTAATATATCATTTACTTGGTCCCCTTTCGCAATGGGGCGGTACCAAATTTTCGGCCGATAATCTTCGAAGATATAAAGGCCAATTTTGAGCTGTTGATGTGGAACCTCGCCTGCTGGCTATAATTATGAGAAAATGTTCAGGTTGCTGCCTCAGTTTTATTTCCATTGAAACAAATAAATGGAAAATCATAGCCTGATAAGCACGGCCGGTGAAGAAGGCCCCTTGTTGATGCCACTAACTTGGAAAATGATGCCTGCAGCTTCCACGCAGCTATGTTTTCATTCTTCTGTTGGTTCAAAATGTGGTTTAATATGCCTTCACTATTGTTCTGATATATATATAAAAAATGTAAAATGTTGGTTCCAGTAGAATATAAATTTGTGTTTTGAGAAATCCAATTAAAGTGAAAGGGACTGTATCGAACGTGGATGATTATTGCCTGTGACTTCTGATACTGGGAGGCACTCTCTCAGTTTGTTTTGAACTCATTTTTACATGAAATAACTTCCAAATGAATTCCGACAGTCTGCTGTATATTCCGTTGTGAACAAGGTGTTTGGCTTTAAAACAACCAGAGTTGTTAATATTAAATGCATGCAGCAACTCTTCAAACACAAGCTACTTGCAATCTAACAAAGGAGTTTGAGTAGCATTCGGTGTCGATCATTGTGAACTTTGGGCTGTTGCTCACAGATTTCCAACCCCAGCATTGGCCAACAGTTCCACTTGCATGTGCCAGCTTCACGCTTGTCGGCTCTCCATCATGTGCCCAGCGCAACTCCCAGTGTGCAAGCTCCATAGAGGGAAGATATGGCAAGCAGCCTTTTTAAATAACTTTTTCACTAAAATTAAAATTGCTTTCAAGTGCTTACATTTGTAGTCTAAGGTCAATATTTCAGACCGTTGAGCAGATTTATCTTTGTAATATTATTGTCTAATTAAAATGTGTGAGTAGAAAATTTATAAGTGGTCATTTCATTGGACTTGACAGCAGTTTAATCTCTTTTTAGTAATGTATTTATGTGGCACGGTTAATAAAAACACTTATTAATTTGGCTGAACATGTTTGAGAGATTCAAAATGACAAGATATCAAATTAAAATATTTAAATGATAAAAATCTACCTTTCATTCTCTATCCATTTTAATGGATTTGGTCAGAAATGGCTAAATTGAATATTGCTCATCAGTCAAGCAGAGTTAAGGGGAAGATTTTCCACTACTCTGCACCAGTGGTCCATGCATATGGCTAGCATGGGGCAATGGTTGGAAAATTCAGAGAGTCATTGCCCATGAATGTGCCAGGAGCATGTTGCCATTTAACATTGACATTTAAAATGCCTGCTGGTCCTCATTAAGGATGCTCACGGCATTTTGGTGGCTAGTGCTTGTCCCAACAACGACCAGCTGTTTGCAGTAAACAAGATGTTGATGTGGATTTCATCAGAATTTTTTGACCAGGCCGCATTGGATTCTCAAGAGTCCCAAGGCATATTCAGGGTTTGAAAATGAGGACTGGGTTCTCTTCCCCCACATTTTCAATCGTTAGGTCCTAAACACTCACTGCATAATTGCTGAAGGCCTGTTTAACATACACACTTTTGATAACTTGCTTCCTGATACTTTTAAAGCTGTGTTTAGCGACATGGAGAATGAGCGTGAAGCATATTTTTGTGGGATTTTGCATTTGCTTTTGTTGCACTTAGTTTGGTGAATAGTTTCTTTTAGCTGTTTTGCACTTCATTTTCTTAATTACTTTCTTTTTCAGCTCCTACCATTCACTTTAAACACCTTGGGGCCGATTTTTGGCACTGCGTTCAGGCACTCAAGAGCCTCTAAGGTGACCAAGATGGGGTCTTGAGCTGAAACACTGGCTTAGCCTGCGTTTAGCGCAAGACACCATCTTGTACAGGAATTGAAGTCAGCGCTTGGAATGGCAGCCTAGAGGCTTGTTCAGGGGCTGATTGACATTTAAAATGCCTATTTATGCTCATTAACTATGACGGCAATTCGGTGGCGAGCGCTTGTCCCAACAGAGACCAGCTGTTTGCAGTAAACAAGTTGTTGATGTGGATTTCAAGCGCTACTTAAAGGGATACTCCAGCTTGTTGCTGGAGCTGTGAAGAGGATCTCTGAAACACATCGGGAGACTTTCTGGGACATTTCGGCAAGACTTTACCAACACCCGGAAAACATTTATTCTGCAAATTCGCTGAGTAATTAACTTAAAAATTATAGGTGCTGTGCGACTCCATCTTATAGGAATCCCCAGGAGAAAGGGGCATCTTGCTTGGATTCCCCCTTGGTTTGGATGAGGAATGGGAGGAGGACATGAGGCCAGGCAGAGCAACACCAGCTGCTGCAGGAGAGAGGAACAGGAGGGCGAGGTGTCCTCTGGACCACCTCCACCACCAGGACCTCCAGTGCCGTGTCCGAGAACGTGCGCGCAATGTTCCCTTTAAGCTGCGCTGTCCATACCTTCAGTGCAAGTGGGTGCGAGGAGCTCACATTTAATGCTGCATCAAAATTGCATTGAATCAACACTTGAATGCTAAATCTGCAGGTTTCTGGTTTAGTACCTCCAGGCAAGTTCAAATTATGGTAATGAGCAATTAAGACCAAAATTGTGTGCTCTATCCAGACTTTCAAACAGGCATGTCTTATTCGCACAGCACCCATTTAGCACCTGGTTTCACCCTTTGGTCAAAATATCCCTCATATGCTGGTAGGATTGGTGTTCCTTTGGAAATTCCTCTTACCCTGGGAGCTCGAGAATGAAGAATGGCAAAAGGAAGGTCTACCTGCATCCGCGGTAGGATGCACAGACCCACCATTACCCAAGTATTCAGGTCCTAAGACCCCCACCACAGATACTTGGGCATGTCAGAGGAGATGGGTCATCGCCACCTGAGCTTTACCAGAAATGCTTTTCTGCAAATTGGCTTTGGCCCTCAATATCACATCTTATACAAGCAGAAAAGTATTCTTGAGAAGCTGGAAATTGAAGGAGCAGGTACAGTGACAGACACAACCTATATGCAAATCTAGTGTCATGCAGTTAGCTTGTTCTACAATGATGTAACTGAGGCTTTCAATTGCATGTTTCCTCTTGAAGGTGTGTCCTACTGAGGTCATCGTTATCATCATCATAGGCAGTCCCTCGAAATCGAGGAAGACTTGCTTCCACTCTAAACGTGAGTTCTCAGGTGGCTGTACCGTCCAATGCGCCCTTACGGCAAAAGGGATCAAGGGGTATGGAGAGAAAGCAGGAATGGGTACTAAAGTTGCAAAAATGATCAGGCATGATCATATTGAATGGTGGTGCAGGCTCAAAGGGCCGAATGGCCTGCTCCTGTACCTATTTTCTATGTTTCTATGTTTCTATGCGGGAATTACTTTCTCTGTCACAGGTGGGGCAGACAGTGGTTGAAGGAAAGGGTGGGTGGGGAGACTGGTTTGTTGCATGCTCCTTCCGCTGCCTGCACTTGATTTCTGCACGCTCTCGATGACGAGACTTGAGGTGCTCAGCTCCCTCCAGGATGCTCTTCCTCCGCTTTGGGCGATCTTTGGCCAGGGACTCCCAGATGCCGGTGGGCATATTGCATTTTATTAAGGAGGCTTTGAGGGTGTCCTTGAAACGTTTTCTCTGCCCACCTGGGGCACGCTTGCCGTGAAGGAGTTCCGACTAGAGCGTTTGCTTAGGGAGTCTCCTGTCGGGCATACAGATGATGTGGCCTGTCCAACGGAGCTGGTCAAGTGTGGTCAGTGCTTCAATGCTGGGGATGTTGGCCTGAATGAGAACACTGACATTGGTGTGTCTATCCTCCCAATGGATTTGCAGGATCTTGTGATGGTACTTCTCCAGCATTTTGAGATGTCTGCTGTATATGGTCCACGTCTCTGAACCATATAGGAGGGTGGGTATCACTACTGCCCTGTAGACCATAAGCTTGGTGCCAGATTTGAGGTCCTGGTCTTCAAACACTCTCTTCCTCAGGCTGCGCTGGCACACTGAAGGCGGTGTTGGACATCGTCTATTTCTGCCCTTGCTGATCGTAGGCTCCTGAGGTATGGAAAATGGTCCACAATTTCGAAGACTGCAGCGTGGATTTTGATGACTTGGGGCAATGCTGTGTGGCGGGGTCAGGTCGGTGGAGGACCTTTGTCTTACGGATGTTTAGCGTAAGGCCCATACTTTCGTACGTCTCGGTAAAGGTGTTGACGATGACTTGGAGTTCAGCCTCTGAGTGTGCACAGACGCAAACGTCATCCGTGTACTATAGCTCGATGACAGAGGATGGGACGACCTTGGATCTAGCCTGGAGGCAGCGAAGGTTGAACAGGTTCCCGTTGGTTCTATAGTTTAATTCCACTCCAGCGGGGGGCTTGTTGAGAGTGAGATGATGCCTTGCAGCAAGGAAGATCGAGAAAAGCGTTGATGCGATGACGCAGCCCTGCTTGACCCTGGTCCGGATGTGGATTGGGTCTGTGGTGAATCCATTGGTCAGGATCACGGCTTGCATGTCATCGTGGAGCAGGTAGAGGATGGTGACAAACTTTTGAGGGCAGGTGAAACGGAGGAGGACGCTCCATAGTCCTTCATGGTTGACAGTCTCAAAGGCCTTTGTGAGGTCAGAGAAGGCCATGTACAAAGGTTGATGCTGTTCCCTGCATTTCTCTTGTAGCTGTCGCGCGGTGAAGATCATGTCCGTTGTGCCCCTTAGTGGACGGAATCCGCATTGCGACTCTGGAAGGAGCTCTTCAGCCAAGGGGAGAAGACAATTGAGGAGTATTCTTGCAATGACTTTCCCAATGGCCGACAGAATGGAGATTCCTCTGTAGTTACCGCAGTCAGACGTGTCCTCTTTTTTGAAGATGGTCACAATTACAGCATCTCTGAGATCTCCTGGCATGCTCTCCTCCTTCCAGATAAGAGAGATGAAGGCCTGCATTCAAGCTCCCTAGGGAGCTCTGCTGAACATCTTTACCCATGGCCATCTAATACCATCCTACACCTTCTCTTTCCCATTCTCTTCCCCCACCACCGTTTAAGTTTAAGTTGAAGCTTAAGTTCCCCCCTGGCCCTAATCGCGGGTGCATTTCCCACCTCCAAAGCACAAACCCATGCTGCACGGACAACAACCTGGGCCCATCTATCGGACCTCTTCGCAGCACCAAGTACCTCTCGGACCTCTCTACTGCACCTGGAACTTGCTCCCCCTCCGGATTCTGAGCATTTGGAACAAATCCTCCCAGGTCTGAACTCTGTCCTCCCAATCCGGTGGCATCCTTCAGAATCCCTTCGGCCGGTTCAACACCGGCCCCGGCGTCCTTTCGGCCAACTCGGTGCCGGCCTCAGCCGTGACCCCAGAGTCCTTTCGGCCGGCGGCCCAATCCGTGGAGGCGACAGCAGCTGGAGAAGCTGCGGAGAAGACATAGTCGGGTACGCGGCACGGGTAATGGCGCCGGACACGTGGCGCGGGTAATGGCGGTGGCCACTCTGACTTCTCTCACAACCCCTCGAGAAGCTAAAATGGAGCAGGGCCCCAGCGCCCCTCATCCCCACCCCTCATCACACCTCAGATCTCCTACCACCTCTCCTGAAGGCGCTGCCCAACACCGAGCTTACAGCTCACATCCCACCATAGGCAACTAGGCCCATACAGTTGAACCTGGTCTCCAATCATCTCGGACCCCCTTGCGACTGGACCAAGACCTTGCTCTGCTTAGCCCATGTGGTGGCTGGTGTGCAACGACCACCCCATGTTAAAAAAACTCATGCACAGGCATCTTCCACCCTTCAAAATGAAGTTCAGGACCTGGAACATCAGGACCCTCATGGACAACCTGCTGAGGTATGGGATGTATGAGATGCAATAAATGACCCTTAATTTTGTTTGAGTGCCTGTCATGATGAGGTGCTAAGACCTGATTGAAACTGCTTGAAGATCTGACTTTGCCTGAAATAACCTAAGTTATTAAATCTGTCCAAGTGGTGACTTTGTAATTGACATCTCTGGAAATGGCAAAATCCCTCCTGCAAACCTCTTCATTCACAGAGCTCCTCCAATCATCTAGAAATTACTAGCAATAGCAATAACAAGAAGTTGTGGATGTACTGCTGGTCACTTTAACTATATTCCAGTTGAAACCACTTGACTTCTCCCAATGCCCAGGGATTGGGGGTGTGAACAGGGGATGGCGGTTATGGGCAGAAATGGCACAAAGTCACAGGTATCCTAATGGGTTTTTTCTCTTTTATTTATGAAGCTCTTGCCCATTTCAGATGAAGGCTTCTACCACCTGCCTCAAAGCCAGGAGAAACCTATGGAGAGCACAATGGAGACTCAAACGTGTCCTTTGGAGTTCAATATTTAGGGCTGGATTTTCCGGTCCTGGCCACCTCTGTTTTCACCCCAGAGGGGTGGCAATGGCGGCGGTGAGCTGTTCTGGGCAGGCAGTCAGCTTCCAGCGCCCTGCCGGGGTTTTCCGGGCCGGTTTCGGTGGGGCGCGGAGCATTGCGGTCCGGAAGAGGCGAGCCGTAGCGCTGTGTAGAGCGCCATGCTAGGGCCGCCTGTAAAAGCTTAGTGTAGTGAGGTAAGGAATGTTCACCTCAGGTCAGTGTGGTTGTTTGTCATTTTGCGATTTATGTTGTGGTGGCGTGGGCTATATATTGGGAATATTTTGGATGTTTTTATGTCCGTTTTTTTTTCTCCCCAGGCCTCTCTTAGAGCGCTCCGAGGTCAGCTGTTTAGCTCAGGATTTTCGCATGCTCAGCCGGCCTAGCGCCCAAAGAGAGGTGTGCAACACCTCCCTTAGTGCTCCGCCCCACACTCAGGGCCCGGCTGCCCAATTTTGCTGACATTTTCCAGGCGATAGCAGGACCACCCCGCCATCATTAACGCCCCAAAATCCTAAAAGCTGAAAATCCAGCCTGAGTCCTTAAAACTTGAGATCAAAGTCTGAATGGATTCTGATGCTCAGAACACAGAGGTGTAAAGAGAAACCTTTGCTGTGGAAATTTAAAGCAATAATCTTGGATGCAATACTGCTGGGGACACTCCACATGAGTCCGTTTCACTTCTGGTAATAACTCTGCTAATCAATAAAAGGTAATAATTAGTGCGAGTATTATGATTTAAGCCTTAACACATTTGTATCACATTCCGCTCTCTGCCGTATTATGGTGTTAACCCATTTAAGATAAACAGGTTAATCCTTCCATTAAACAGCAGAGCGAGAAATTTGATATAACTGACATGTTTTTGTATGATAACATTGTTGACATTCATTTCCATCCTTGGAAGTCTAAAGAATATTTATACGTAGTTGCTTTTTTAAGTTATAAATTTACAAAATGAATGAATGCATGTCTAAATAATTTCTAAGTATTAACTTAAAATAGAGAATCCATAAGAATTACTGTAGAGAGCTGAGCTCAGGCTATGGGTCAACATCAACTGATGTCTTCAATTTTATGCCAGCTCATTATTTTGCTTCACTGACATTGAATGCACCCTTATGCACTTTATATTAAACTCACACATTATACATCACTTGTTCATATTAAGCTACTTTACCAGTTGTTTATATGGATTGCAAACCATTCTGTGCACTTTTCTGTGAAATTTATTTTCATCTGCACTTATCTTGTCCAGTGCAAGCTTCTTCGAGTTTTACACTCACCAAAACTCATTAACAGCCTCATCTTCTTTTTGTACTCCTGTCCATCTTCTTCTCCAAATTTCCAAATCAACCGTATGAAATAGAACTAAAAAAGGTAGTAAAACAAGCTTGCTTATTCATTCAAAGCTTTAAGAAATTGTATCTTTCATTTTCCAGAAAATTTGTTATAATAGTATTCAAAGGCTTAATATGTAAACAAGCATGGTACTTATCTATCCCTGTTATTAAAGTTTGGTGTGCATGAAGATAATACTGCGATTATGCAAATTCTCTTTAACTAATCCGGAGCTAAGCATGCCTTGCCAGTGTCAGCCACATCCCAAGAACAACACAGGCTACATTGATGTGGATGAGTTAAAGGTCAGCATCATAGAACCTTACAACACAGAAGTGTGTCCATCGGCCTGTGCCAGACGTGTGGAGGGCTAAGGCAGGGAAGCTGGCTAGAAGAGAACGAAGAGTTCAAGCTTTGAGGTACTGAAGGCAAGGACCAGGATTTCAGCAGCTGAGGTTGAAGTACTGCACTGGACTGTCAGCTGTGGCTCAGTGGGTAGCACCCTCATCTCTGAGTCAGAAGGTCGTGGGTTCAAGTCCCACTCCCGATACTTGGGCACAAAAATCTAGGCTGACACTCCAGTGCAGTATGGAGGGAGTGCGACACTGTTGGAGGTGATGTCGTTCAGATGAGATGGTAAACTGAGGCCCGGTCTGCTCTCTCAAGATGGATGTAAAAGATCTCATGGCACTATTTAGAAGAAGAGCAGGGGAGTTATCTCTGGTGTTCTAACCGATGTTTATCCCTCAATCAACATCACTAAAACAGATTATCTGGTCATTATCATAGGTCTCTGATCGCGGGGTTGGGTTTGGTAGTGACCCTGCATCCAGGAGGTAAATGGCTTTATACCTACCTCCTGGATCCAGGGTCACCACCTAATCAAACACACGATCGGAGGCCCCCTTACCTCTTGGATTGCTTTAACTGCAAGGTTTCACGAATTGTCTGGAACCCGTCCACATGCAGTTATAAGCAAAATGGAGATTAAAAAAGAGGTGTCCAGCCTCATTATAATATTTAAGTTGATGTTTAGTCCTCCAGGATTGGGTTGGTCACACATTTTGCCCGCATCTCGCTTCCGTTAAAACCGGTAGTAGACAGATTGGAGGTGGGATCAGGTCGGAAATCCCATTTTTAACAATTTAATTACCCCTCCCCATGCTCCAAACCCACACTTTAAAAAAAAAAAGTTAAAATTCCCCAGTTTTGCTGACATTAAGCTGGAGAGTATTTTGACTCATCTAGGTCTTAATGCTTGGTCAAGGAGTTGGAGAATGTTGCAAAAACCTTTGAATCGATGGAATGAGTAGGAGGCCTGGAACTGAGTATCTTCATGGTACCAATGGCATCTGACTGCAGCCTTCTGGATAATATCAAGGGACAACATGTAGATAGTGAAGAGGAGGGGCCAGAGAGCACTTGAAGAACACCAGAGGTGACCATTTGGGAAGAGTTGGAGCCAATGTAGCGTTAGCATTGTGTTAGGTATGAGCAAAATCACGAGAGAGCAGTGCATTGGAAGTTGACTGCAGAGGAGAGATGCAATGGTTAATGGTATTGAAGGCACACCAGCAACATTTTTTTGTATATTCGTTCTCAGATGTGGGCATTGCTGGCAAGGCTAGCGTTGATTGCCCTTGAGAAGGTGGTGGTGAGCCGTCTTCTTGAACTGCTATAGTCCTTGTGGTGATGGTACTCCCATAATGCTGTTAGGGAGGGAGTTCCAGGATTTTATGGTTCCTTCAGTGACTATGAAGGAACAGTGATACATTTCTAAGCCAGGATAGTCTGTAACTTGGAGGGGAACTTGGAGATGATGGCATTCCCATGTGTTTGCTGCCCTTATCCTTCTAGATGATGGAGGTGGGAGATGCTGCTGAAGAAACCGTGGTGAGTTGCTGCAGTGCATCTTGTAGATGGTACACACTGCAGCTATGGTGCGCCAGCGGTGGAGGGAGTGAATGTTTAAGATGGTGGATGGGGTACCAATCGTGAGGGCTGTTTTATCCTGGATGGTGTTTTATCCTGGTATTGAGTGTTGTTGAAGCTGCACTCATGCAGGCAAGTGAACAGTATTCTATCACACTCCTGACTTGTGCCTTGTAGATAGTAACAAAGCTTTGGGGAGTCAGGAGGTGAGACACTCGCCACAGAATACCCAGCCTCTGACCCACTCTTGTAGACACAGTATTTATGTGGCTGGTCCAGATAGGTTTCTGGTCAATGGTGACTCCCAGGATGTTGATAGTGGGGGATTCGGCGATGATAATGTCATTGAATGTCAAGGGGCGGCGGTTAGACTCTCATTTGTTGGAGATGGTCATTGCCTGGCACTTGTGTGGCGCGAATGTTACTTGCCACTTATCAGCCCAAGTCTGAATGTTGTCCAGGTCATGCTGAATGTGGGCATGGACTGCTTCATTTTCTGAGGAGTTGTGAATGGAATTGAACACTATGCAATCATCTGCGAACATCCCCACTTCTGACCTTATGGTGCAGCGAATGTCATTAATGAAGCAGCCAAAGATGGTTGGGCCTAGGAAACTGCCTTGAGGAACTCCTGCAGTGATGTCCTAGGGCTGAGATGATTGACCTCCAACAAGCACAAAGGCAGTGATTAGACTCTCATTTATTGGAGATAGTCAATGCCTGGCACTTGTGTGGCGTGAATGTTACTTGCCACTTATCAGCCCAAGCCTGAATTTTGTCCAGGTCATGCTGCATGCAGACACGGACTGCTTCATTTTGAGGAGTTTTGAATCGAAGCTACCTGCAATCAAACCTGCAATCCCCTCTCAGAGAGGGCCTAATAGGAGAGGTTAATAGCAAGGAAGGGAGAGAAATTCAGAAAGGCTAGTCAATTTTCATCATTCATGAGCACTTTCTCCCTTTCTGTTGCTCCTGGCCCCTGTGATGTTAGACTATGGCATTTGAAGGGCCTGAGATAGGGAAACTGCAACTCGTTCAGCTTGGAGCTCCAACACTGGGGAGAAACAAGATTTGAAACATTTACACATTGCAAAAGTAATTGAAATGTTCAATTAATTGTGTTTGATAAGTTAAAACAAGTTGATGCAATTTCCAACAAACTCACACCAAGCTCTACATTAACAATTCTATTTCTTTAACCGCACCATTCTTTGTCATTAACCTTTTTGAAAGCATTTAAAAAATCTATGTACTGTACCAATGTCCAAGCAGGTTATTCAGCTAGGGGATGATTAGTTTGACCTTGACTGTACAGATGCAATGAACTCCTAGACAGGAATTGGCATAAGGCCCTCGGCTAATATCACAGACACTTGGATAACCAGCACCACCTGAACATGTCCATAAATCACTCACCGCTCAGTCTACAGCACCTCACCAGATATTTGGAACATTATTTCCATTAAGCAGGTCTGAGTTCTTTGCCTTTGATAATGTTAATAATGTATATCAAAATTAAATCTGTTGGTAATTTATGAGCCTCAGTGGAATGAAGTTATAGATGTTGAAGGGAGATTAACCCAAAGGCTAATTTAAAAGATACAAAAGTTCTGTCCTGCAGTCTATTCCTTTGATCAGCTTGCTTATTCTAAAATCCACTTTACAGTACCAGTGATTGTCCACATTAATTGGATCTAATAGTCCTTTGATTTTTTTTTTCTTTGTTGCATGTTCAGAGTTTCAGGTTGTACAGTATGGGATCAGAAGGTCCAAAATTCAGGTCTTTCTGTGAAACCAAACCAGCAACAGTCCACAGACCAGGGAATCAGACAGATATTCTGTCTTATATAGGGGGAAACACTTGCAGGACTACGGGGAAAGAGCAGGGGAGTGGGACTAATTGGACAGCTCTTTCAAAGACCCGGCACAGGCACGATGGGTTCCTCCTGTGCTGTATGATTCTGTATGAATACCTCCACTTGACTCCTAAGGAAAGGAAAATATTACCAGAAAAACAGCAATCAAAAAAGTTAAAGAATACAGCCTCCACAACTGCAATATCTCTGTGGGTGTAGAGGATAGATTGTCACTCTGTGCAGACACGCTGCTATGGCGGGCCATTGTATCTGTTTATCAGTGTACCATACCACAAGTGCTGACTGCACTAAATTTGTAATACATTTTTGATAAATAGGTTTGAATAATGACTATAAAAGATTTTTTATGTACTAGCTAAAACGAGATTGCATTTGCAAAAGATCTGATGGGACTATGATCAGTAATAATTGAACATGATCATTCAATGCCACTCAACAACATTTCAGCATGCTTTCGCCATTTTTGACAATTTTATATTGTGTTATCATATTAAACTGCTTACAACAGAAAAATCTCTTATTTGCATTCAGATTGTGGGCTAGAAATTCGCCGATTTTGCAACCGGGTTTTTGGTGCTATTTCACCTTCATTGGCGACAACCCGGTCGGCAGAAAATTCGGTGACATTTTGCAGCGGCACTTTTCCAATGCTGCTGGAGAGGGGAGCGCTGCCGTGCAACACTCGAAATATCGCTTTCACCAAAAATTTGGCTCTGAACGCACCCGTATTTAGCGCGAAAAAGACGGCCAGGGAAAAAGCTGCGTTGCTGCCCTTGGATCAGCGATAAGTATGAAGACCGGCAAAAAAGGTAAGTTAAAATTTTCATTTTTGAATTCTTTTGCAGCGATCCGCTAGATAAGTGTCTTGTAAATGTTGTGTGAATTTTTTTTTTCCAATTTATTTTCAGGTGTTTTTCCGCCCTCCCTGGGCCAACTCGCAGCGGTATCAGCCTTGGACTAAAGTTGGCGAGGATCGCGGCTTGCGCCGTGAATCCTTGTGCAACACCGATTTTTACCACTGCAGAAATGAAATCTTGAATTTACAGCCTCATAGCGATAGTGTTGTGAAAACAGTAAAAATACGGTTATCGCCGAGAACCGAATTTCTATCCCTGTATGTTAAGGGACATTTGGCTGACTTTGGATGGCTCGGTGGGAGGAGGAGGAGGTGATGGTGTCTTGAAATTTTATGTTCACAAAGAAGTGCTATATTTTTGGACATTGTATTAACTACTAGAAAATCATGAACAAAAGTGTGTTTTTATCAGTAGTGTGATCAACGGTTTAACACTAAACTGGTCAACGATTTAACACTACAGAATATTCTTTATAGGACATCCTAGACTATATATATATATACTTTAATTTATTTATTATATCTTGAGCGCATTTCTCTTTCAGTCTCCCTCATTCCAAATGCTGTTTCCTGACCCAGTTTGCAGGCATGTGACCTGCTGTCAGCCCTTTGTCCCTCTAAAGTCCAATGCTAGCATCTGTGACAGGTCACCATGATTCAACTTTCAGACTTTGCCTGTTTTCTTTGTGTGCTCAATGGGATGTTGCAGAGAATAAATAGCCGGTGCTGTCGAACTCTGAGCCGGGGTCTTGTAGTCTGGCATTGCTGACTTTTACACCTGCTGTGCATCATGGATCCTCTGTCAAATGTGGAATGTGCTCGCTGCTAACACAATGAATTCCTAAAGAAATATTTTGACATCTTTTGGCCCAAGAGGTAATCTGAACTAATTCTACAGGACGGGAAGAATTCAATACATGGGATGAGTTTCGTAACTGCATTCCTGCACAATCCAACACATGGGTTTCTATTCCTTTGCCCTGGATGGGTCAGATTAGTGGATCTTCTGTCAGCAAGCTGTTTCTATATTAGAAGCACGGGAGGCGAAAGTCTGCAATCCCACTCCATTGTCATCACAATGGCAGAGTGTGACTGCCTCTTTGCTGGCAGCTTACATGCCTGATCCCAGGGGCTCTTGCTAGATTGCAAAGGGGAGGTATTTGTGGCATTGGACGAACCACGGTATTCCAGTGCTGCCAGGTCCAGCCCAGACAGAACAACTGGCCAGTTTCTAAAATGGCCTCTTTCCTTAGCGCACCTAATCGCTTTACGACCAGCTATCATTAGGAAACCAATCTTTGCAAAGTTGGTGAGCCGCACTTCCGCTCCCTGGCAATAATGCGCACTTGATTCACACAGGCGTTCAGCACACTGGTGTAATGTATGCATCTGTGAGTATGCTCACAGGTTTGTAGAGCTGTTGCATTATGAGTGGCTCAGCCAGTCACGTGATGTTCACAAGAGTCAATAAAACCCCAGTCAGTTGGGTCTAGGTCATCCATGATGAAGCATGCAGTTGTGAGCCAAGTGGATGAACTGGTGATGTGGAATGTGATTGTTAAACCTTTGTTAATAAACCAACTAATTCTTGATAGCAATGTGTTGTTATGAATTCTTAAGCAAAGAACCCATTACAACTGGATACATCGGAGGGGAGACTGATGGAGATTCCAGTAGGTTCTACTATCCTACTAAACGTGCCTTTTTTTTTTACATTATGTTCAAAGGGAGCAGCTGTAAGAACCGCCCACTCCCATCTATCTAGAAAACCCAGCAGTGTCCAACTAAGGTGCAGACATAACTAGACTCTGCCTCAAAGTCTACTCCTGTGACCCCCAATCTGTCATAAGCATTGAGGAAATTTGGACCACGATGACTAGGATCTCAAAATTGAGACATTTTATTAGAAAAACTGATGTCTATTTTAACATTTCTCAGATTAAGGACAAGATAAAGAAGTAAACATGAAACCAATAAATGTAATTGGCAGTCATCCCACAGTTTGCCAAAGTAAAATTAACATTAAAGCCCATATGCCCATTGAAGTTTATCCTTCTAATACCTCAACTCTCGCATTATACCTCCGTAACATCACCTGTCTCCGTCCTTGCCTCAGCTCATGTGCTGCTGAGGCCCTCATCCAAGCCTTTATTACCTCTAGACTTGACTATTCCAACGCACACCTGGCTGGCCTCCCACATACATAAACTAGAGGTGAACCAAAACGCAGCTGCCCGTGTCCTAACTCACACCAAGTCCCGCTCACCCATCACCCCTGTGCTCGCTGACCTACATTGGCTTCCAGTTAAGCAATGCCTCGATTTCAAAATTCTCATCCTTATTTTCGAAGCCCTCCATGGCCTCGCCTCTCCCTATCTCTGTAATCTCCTCCAGCCCCACCCCCGAGATGTCTACGCTCCTCTAATTCTGCCCTCCTGAGCATCCCTGATTGTAATCGCTCAACTATTGGCGGATGTGCCTTCTATTGCCTAGGCCCCAAGATCTGGAACTCCCTACCTAAACCTCTATGCCTCTCTACCTCTCTTTCCTCCTTCAAGAAGCTCCTTAAAGCATTTGGTCATCTGCACTAATTTGTACTTATGGGGCTCGGTGTCAAATTTTTATCGCATAATATACTCCTGTGAAGCACCTTAGGATGTTTCACTACGTTAAAGGCGCTATATAAATACAAGTTGTTGTTGTTGTTATAATATTCAACCTTATTTTGAGCATCCTTAATAATGTTTTTCTTTATTGCCTGTCTGACAAATTGCTTTAAATATTTGGCACTCGAGTAAAGAAATTGCCATTCTTGAGAAAAATAATTGCACGATTTTTAAAGAAATTCACTAAACTAAAAATGTTTTGGCCCTCCTTTTCGATCTTAATTTTAAACAATATTTTTGGTTTTACCTATCTATTCTATTTAGTATTCTGTATGCCACATGGAGATCATGGCCATAAGAACATAAGAATTAAGAGCAGGAGTAAGCCATATGGCCCCTCGATCCTGCTCCGCCATTCAATAAGATCATGGCTGATCTTCAACCTCAACTCCACATATCCCTGGATTCCCTTAGAGTCCAAAAATCTATCTATCTCAGCCTTGAATATACTCGATAACTCAATATCTAGAACCCTTTGGGATAGAGAATTCCAAAGATTCCTTTGTGGAGAAATTCCTCCTCATCTCAGTCTTAAATGGCCGACCCCTTATCCTGAGACTGTTCCCCTGGTTCTAGACACTCTAGCCAGGGGAAACAACCTCTCAGTATCTACCTCGTAAATTCCCCTCAGAATATTATATGTTTCAATGAGATCACCGCTCATTCTTCCAAACTCCAGAGAGTGTAGGTCCAATCTACTCAATCTCTCATCCCGGAGATCGATCTAGTGAACCTTCTTTGCGTTGCCTCGAAGGTAAGTATGTCATTCCTCAGATAGGTAGACCAAAACTGTGCCCAGCACTCCAGGTGTGGTCTCACCAAAGCCCTGTACAATTGTAGCAAGACTTCCTTACTCTTATATTCCAACCCCCTTGCACTGAAGGCCAACATGACATTTGCCTTCCTAATTGCTTGCTGTACCTGCATGCTAACTTTCTGTGCTTCTTGTACAAGAACACCTAAATCTCTCTGAACACCATCTAATACATCCTTAAAAAACTCGAATAAATTTGTTAAACACAATTTCCCTTTCATAAAACAATGTTGACGCTGCCTAATTGCCCTGTTCCTTAAGAATGGGTTCCAGCATTTTCCCCGACGACTGATGTTAGGCCAACTGGCGTGTAGTTCCTCATTTTCTCTCTCCCTCTTTAAATAGAGCTAGCTTCTCACAAACTGCTGCCACCTTCTGAGAGCTCAGCCACTCAGTCGCGCACTCCGTGCTGGGCTGCATGCATCAATCATGGTCATTAGCATGCTGCCTGCATTACTTTCAATGGGCGCAGGCTGAACGCGCATCGCGATCCCTGCGCCCGATTTAAGGCCCAGTCGAAATTTTAGCCCACCTTTGCAACCATTCTCTCAATAGTAGAACATAGCTTTTTCTAATCTTTCCTCACAGTTCATCCCCTTTTCACATGGCATCATTTTTGTTGCTCTTCAATGCATCTCTCCAAGGTTTATTGCATATGTTTTTTTGTGTCATAGTAACCAGAAATAAACAGACTCTTTATGTGATCTGACCAATGCAACTCCCCAGTATAATCTCTGATGACATGTACTCTATAGTTCTGGCTGTATATCCCAGTCTTTTATTTACTTATCAAAAACGAACTTTGCAATATTGCTCAGACATAAATAGTAAGTCAACCACTATACTCAGGTTTTGACTCGTTTACATTTAACTTTGACATACTGGTCATTATTGAAACAGGGGCCCATGCACTTAACTCCATGAGACCCCACTCTACCTCCGCTCATTCTGGCATTACTCTCATTAGTACTCAATACTTCCTATGTTGCAACCAACTTCTGATTCAGTTACGTTTTCCAACCCAGATTACTGTGGATTTTATTTTAAACAGTCTTTCAATTCAGTTTTTTCTCCAAAAGCTTTTATAGAATCCTTGGGGCCAAAATTGATGAAGGACAAAGCCTGCCCAAGTGCCGCCCAAAGGACTGCCAATGGCCGCCGAGAGACCGGGCGGTACTTTGCCTGGAAGATTCCTCTAAAAGAGGTGGCAGTACCGCCCGGTGGCCAAACAAGGGCTTACGCCGTCAATCTGGGCAGCAGCGGGCGGGAGCTCTCAATCTTGGCGGCAAAGGCTCTTGCCGCCCAAGTGCCGCCGAGGATGGAGTCGGACCCAGGGAGGGTAGAAGACCTACAAATAAAAATCATAGGAATCAAAAAAAAAACACCGGAACACCTTCAGGGGACCCCCCCCCCCTCCTCTGTAAAAAAAACATTTTAAATCTTTTCACAAAGCTTTTTTTCCCTTCTTCGTACTTACCGTGAGAACAGCCTCCCCCTGCCGGCACCGACTCCCACCGGCACCAATCTGGCATCTCGGCGGGCGGGAGACCACTTGGTCGCCAGAGGACGTCAGCGGGCGGTTCCCGGCAGTACTTCCCTCCCGCCCACTCCAGCTCAAGTGGAAACTGGGAGAGAGCGGAAACCGAAGTAAAAACTCGGCGGCAGCAGGCGGCAGCAGGTGGTGGGGCCACCAATATCGGGCCCCTAGAATGTTACAGCACAGAAGACGGCTATTCGGCCCATCGTGCCTGTGCTGGCTCTTTGAAAGAACTATCGGATTCGTCTCTCACCCCTGCTCTTTCCCCATATCCCAGCAAATCTTTCGTTTTCTCTTTTGAAAGTTATTATTGAATCTTCTGCCAGTGCCCGAGTGCATTCCAGATCATAACAACTTGCTACGTAAAAATTTTTTTCCTTATGTTGTCTCTGGCTCTTTTGCCAATTATCTAAAATCTATATACTCTGGTTACCGACAATTCTGCCACTGGAAACAGCTTCTTATTTTCTCTGTCAAAACCCTTCATGATTTTGAACATCTCTATCAAAACGCCTCCTAACCTTCTCTGCTCTGAGGAAAACAACCCCAGTTTCTCTAGTCTCTCCACATAACTGAAATCTTTCATCCCTGTTACAAAGAAGGGCAGGAATGGCAACACAACATTCCTGGTTACAGGGTTTTCAGACGGGATAGAGAGGGGATTAAAAAAGGAGCAGGGGTTGCAGTATTGACTAACAAAATATTTATAACTGTGAGGAGGGATGACATGTTTGAAAGATCATCAAATGAAGCCATATTGGTTGAAACGAAGAACAAAAAAGGGACGATCACACTGCTGGGAGAATACTATAGACTCTCAAAAAGTCAGATGGAGATAGAAGAGCAAATATGTAATCAAATTTCTAAGAAGTGCAAAAACTATAGGGCAGTGATAAGGCATTCGATAAGGTGCCACACAAAAGGTTACTGCAGAAGATAAAGGTACGCGGAGTCAGAGGAAATGTATTAGCATGGATAGAGAATTGGATGGCTAACAGAAAGCAAAGAGTCGGGATAAATGGGTCCTTTTCAGGTTGGAAATCGGTGGTTAGTGGTGTGCCACAGGGATCGGTGCTGGGACCACAACTGTTTACAATATACATAGATGACCTGGAAGAGGGGACAGAGTGTAGTGTAACAAAATTTGCAGATGACACAAAGATTAGTGGGAAAGCGGGTTGTGTGGAGGACACGGAGAGGCTGCAAAGAGATTTAAATAGGTTAAGCAAATGGGCTAAGGTTTGCCAGATGGAATACAATGTCGGAAAGTGTGAGGTCATCCACCTTGGTAAAAAAAAACAGTAAAAGGGAATATTATTTGAATGGGAAGAAATTACAACATGCTGCGGTGCAGAGGGACCTGGGGGTCCTTGTGCATGAATCCCAAAAAGTTAGTTTGCAAGTGCAGCAGGTAATCAGGAAGGTGAATAGAATTTTGGCCTTCATTGCAAGAGAGATGGAGTACAAAAGCAGGGAGGTCCTGCTGCAACTGTACAGGGTATTGGTGAGGCCGCACCGGGAGTACTGCATGCAGTTTTGGTCACCTTACTTAAGGAAGGATATACTAGCTTTGGAGGGGGTACAGAGACGATTCACTAGGCTGATTCCGGAGATGAGGGGGTTACCTTATGATGATAGATTGAGTAGACTGGATCTTTACTCGTTGGAGTTCAGAAGAATGAGGGGTGATCTTATAGAAACATTTAAAATAATGAAAGGGATAGACAAGGTAGAGGCAGAGAGGTTGTTTTCACTGGTCAGGGAGACTAGAAGTATGGGGGCACAGCCTCAAAATACGGGGCAGCCAATTTAAAACTAAGTTGAGAAGGAATTTCTTCTCCCAGAGGGTTGTGAATCTGTGGAATTCTCTGCCCAAGGAAGCAGTTGAAGCTAGCTCATTGAATGTATTCAAATCAGAGGTAGATAGATTTTTAACCAATAAGGGAATTAAGGGTTATGGGGAGCAGGCGGGTAAGTGGAGCTGAGTCCACGGCCAGATCAGCCATGATCTTGTTGAATGGCGGAGCAGGCTCGAGGGGCTGGATGGCCTGCTCCTGTTCCTAATTCTTATGTTCTTATGTTCTTATGTGATAGTAGGGGATTTCAACGACACCAATATTAACTAGGATAGAATTAGTGTGAAAGGTATAGAGGGTGCAGAATTCCTAAAAATGCATTCAGGAGAACTTTTTTAGCAGTATGTAGCAAGCCCAACAAGGGAGGTTTCTGGACTTAGTTTTAGGAAATGAAGCTGGGCAGGTGGAAGAGGTATCAGTGGGAGAGTATTTTGGCGCAAGTGATCATAATTCAGTTAGATTTAGGGTAGTTATGGAAAAGGACAAAGATAAACCAGGAATAAAAGTTCTCAATTGGGGAAAAGTCAATTTTGCTAAGCTGAGCTGTGATTTAGCCAAACTGGTCTGGAAACAGCTACTAGAAGGTAAATCAGCATCAGAGCAGTGGGAGGCATTCAAGGAGGAGATTGTGAGTGTTCAAAGCAAGTAAGTTCCCTTAAAGAAAAAGACTAACAAATCTAGAGTCTGCTGGATGTCGAAGCACATACAGGGTAGGGTAAAGAAAAAGAAGGAGGTGTATGACAGATACCGAAGGCCCTATACTGCAGAAAGTCTAGGAGTATAGAACGTGCAGGGATGAAATTAAAAAGGAAATTAGGAAATCAAAGTGGGAGCATGAAAATATATTGCCAAGTAAAATCAAGGAAAACCCAAAGAAGTTTTATAAATACATTAAGAGCAAAAGGATAACTAAAGAAAGAGTAGGGCTTATTAGAGACCATAAAGGCAATGTGTGTGTATAGGATTCTTAATGAATACTTTGCATCTGTTTCAACAAAAGAGCGGGGTGATGTAGACATTGCAATCAGGGAAGAGGAGTGTGAAATATTAGATGAAATAAACATAGTGAAAGAGTAAGTATTAAGGGGTTTAGCATCTTTGAAAGTAGATAAATCACAAGGCCCTGATGAAATTAAATGGCACGACACTGAAAAGATGTGATTGCACTGGAAAGAGTACAGAGGAGATTTACAAGAATGCTGCCTGGACTGGAGAATTTTGGCTATGAGACAAGATTGGAGATGCTGGGTCTGTTTTCTTTAGAACAGAGGAGGCTGAGGGGAGACCTGATTGAGGTGTATAAAATTATGAGGGGCCTGAATAGAGTGGATAGGAAGGACCTGTTTCTCATGGCAGAAGGGTCAACTACCAGGGGGCATAGATTTAAAGTAATTGAGGGGAGGTATAGAGGAGATATGAGGGGAAATTTCTTTACCTAAAGGATGGCAGAAAGCCTCACCACATTTAAAAAATACTTGGATGTGCACTTAAAGTGCCATAACCTACGGACCAAGAGCTGGAATGTGGGATTAGGCTGGATAGCTCTTGGTTGGCCGGCGCGGACACCATGGGCCGAAAAGGCCTCCTTCCGTGCTGTAAATTTCTATGATTCGATGTATCCCAGGCTGTTAAGAAAAGCAGAGGCTCTGACCATGATTTTCAAATCCTCTCTGGCTACAGATGTGGTGTTGGAGGACTGGTAATGCAGCACCGTTGTTTAAAAAAAGGGAGAAAGAGATAGACTGAGTAATTTCAGGCCAGTTAGCCTCACGTCGGTGGTGAGAAAATGATTGGAAAAAATTCTGAGGGACAGGAAAAATCTTCATTTCGAAAGACACGGATTAATCAAGGACAATCAGCATGGATTTGTTAAGGGAAGGTCGTGTCTGACTAACTTGATTGAATTTTTTGAGGAGGTAACTAGGAGGGTTGATGAGGGTAGTGCGTACGATGTGGTGTATATGGATTTTAGCAAGGCTTTGATAAGGTCCCACATGGCAGACTGGTCACGAAAGTAAAAGCCCATGGGATCCAAGGCAAAGTGGCAAGTTGGATCCAAAGTTGACTCAAAGGCAGGAAGCAAAGCATAATGGTTGATGGGTGTTTTTCTAACTGGTAGGCTGTATCCAGTGGGGTTCCGCAGGGCTCAGAACTAGTTCCCTTGCTTTTTGTGGTATATATAATGATTTAGAATGTAGGGGGTATGATTAAGAAGTTTGCAGATGATACAAAAAATGGTCGTGTGATTGATAATGAAGAAGAAAGCTGTAGACTGCAGGAAGATATCAATGAGCTGGTCAGGTGGGCACAACAGTGGCAAATGAAATTCAATTCGGAGAAGTGTGAGGTAATGCATTTGGGGATGGCTAACAAGGCAAGGGAATGCACAATAAATGGTCGGACACTGTAGATGAACAAAGGGACCTTAGAGTGCATGTCCACAGGTCCCTGAAGGCAGCAGGACAGATAGATAAGGTAGTTAAGAAGGCATACAGGATACTTGCCTTTATTAGCCGAGGCATAGATTATAAGAGCAGGGAAGTCATGCTTGAACTGTTTAAAACACTGGTCACCACATTACAGGAAAGATGTGATTGCATTAGAGAGGATACAGAGGAGATTTACGAGGATGTTGCCTGAACTGCAGAATTTTAGCTATGAGGAAAGATTGGATAGGTTGGGATTGTTTTCTTTGGAGCAGAGGAGGCTGAGGGGTGACCTGATTGAGTTGTATAAAATTATGTGGGACCTAGATAGAGTGGATAGGAAGGACTTATTTCCCTTAGCAGAGGGGTCAACAATCAGGAGGCATAGATTTAAAGTAATTGGTGGAGATTCAGAGAGATTTGAGGGGAAACTCTTTCATCCAGAGCGGGTGGGGGTCTGGAACACACTGCCTGAAAGGGTGGTAGAGGCAGAAATCCTCATCACATTTAAAAAATACTTGAATATGCACTTGAAGGCTACGGACCAAGAGCTGGAAAGTGGGATTAGGCTGGATAGCTCTTTGTCGGCCGGCGCGGACATGCTGGGCCGAAATGCCTACTATTCTATGATTCTAGTAAATCTCCTCTGCCTACAAGTTATGGTTATGTTTCAAATGGCCAATAATGGATGGTGATGCTTTTTTTTAATCTAATAGATATTTATGTATATTTTTATGAATCATTAAATTGTTTTCAAAAATGATGGAAAACCCAAATAATTATTTTATACAGGACATTTAATTTAAAAAGAATCAGCAGGTTGTGCTTTCGGGAACCTAATGAGAACTCTTTACAAATTTACACCAATTTTAAAAACTTGCAGTATTTTTTTTGAAAGTGAATCTATTGTTTTTGAAATGTGCTACCTGAAAAGGTGGTGGAAGCAGATTCTATAATAGCTTTCAAAAGGAAATTGGATAAATACTTGAAAAGGAGAAATTTGCAAGGCTATGGGGAAAGAGCAGGGGAGGGACTAATTGGAAAGCTCTTTGAAAGAGCTACCACAGACACGATGACCTTCTGTGCTGTATGATTCTATGATTTCCATTTCTACAGCACCTTCCACATAATCAAACATCCGAAGTTGCTTCACATAGGAGCGAGGTGGAAGACACAGGAAAGGGGCAGAATAGCAATGAAATACCACGTTCACTTTTCATGACGACTCATTGTTGTATTGATCTACATGGGCATTCTGTCCGTATAAACTCTGGAAGAAATAGGTACTTATTCTGGCTTTCCGCAAATAACCAGCCACTCACAATTTCAGTAACTAAATGTTTTTAGTTTTTGAACTAAATCTTGAAAAAAAAACATTGATAATGGTTGTTTTATATATTGTGGCCAGAATACTCAACATTATATTTTACTGTGCTATCCTGTATTCGTTGCTCACGATGCGGTCTCTACATTTGGGTAGACCAAATGCAGATTGGGTGATTGCTTAACGGAGCACCTCTGCTCAATTTGCAAGCGTGACCCTGAGCGTCCAGTCACCTACCATTTTAGTTCTCTGGCCCACTCCCAGTCTGACCTCCCTGTCCTTGGCCTCCTATACTGCGCTAATGTACATCAAGTTCAACGATTTCAGGTCGTAACCACTGCTCCTATTTTTTTGGACACAGCTGTTGGTAGTGATTCTGCTAATTCCATTTACATCTCCTCCAGACCCATCTTTTGTCTCTTTACTTGTCCCATTACCATCCCCTTTTGCCTTGCACCATCGTCCCTTTTGTCATTTCTCTACTGCCTCCCACCCTATCACAGACCTTGGCCTAGAAATTGGGTATCGTCTCGTTTGGGGGCGGTAACGTCCGGGAGGCAGGACATTTTGCGCTAGGTGCGGAAGTTCCACCTCACTCGCTAAATTCGGGTTACTGCCCCTCCGAAAGGAAATGGAGCGCTAAATCAAGTGCTCCACTTCTTTCCTGGGGTGGGGGCGGGGCGCACGGCTCAGCAATGTTACGCACTGGGCCGTGTAGCGCTGCGTTGCACAAGGGGCTCTTCCCTGAATTAAAGGGAAGGGCCTAAGTTGCATACTTTGCATAATAGGAACCCACCTACCTGGACCACCAGGGAGCGGGGTGGCCGCGTGTTCAGCCCAGTACTCAAGCAGAGTACTGGGCTGAGTGATCGCGGCACGGATCCCGTGACCAAAGCGCGACCGAAGCGGGAAGCAAAACGACAAATTTTATTCAGCAGTAGTCGGCCACCTCCCATTTAAATTTTGTCCTGGTACGTGTCCCCTGAAGCTGTCGCTATTGGCGCCGGGTGCAGCTTCAGAGGGTGAAATCCAATTTAGGGGCCGAGGCGCTAAGTGGGAGATGCGCACAGCGATGATGTCACGATCTCCGGGCGCAGGAGGTTGGGGCGCAACATAGTAGTGCCATCGCTAAACACCCGCCAAATTTAGTGGGAGTCATTCGCGGCGCCGAGCCCGGTCGCAAAACCATTTGTGCCCTGTTAGCACCCGCCGGGGGCACTAACGGGTGGTGCAAATGCACCGAATTTCTCCCCCCTTATCTTTTGTTATTTCCTCCCCTTCTAACTTCCCCTGCCTTTGCATCTGCTTAATACCGGTTGCATCTGTAACGTTTTCCAGTACTGATGAAAGGTCATTGACCTGAAACATTAACTGTGTTTCTCTCCACAGATGCTGCCTGACCTGCTGAGCATTTACAGCATTTTCATTTATATTATATATTATTGTTTTGTTTCTGCTGTTGAGTGGCCTGGGGGACCCATCGAAACAGAGCACCACTAACATTTCCAGAATGAAGAATAGCTGATACGTTAGACTGATCCTCATGGCTTTTCAACCCAGAACTGCTGGTAGTTGAAAAGAAGCTTAGATCTGGTCTCAATATTCAGTGAAAGAACTGAAAATGTATGTTTGCACTAGTTTTGAAAATAATATTACTACAGTTTCAAGGGCATTCGCTAACAGGCAGTGTACAAAACTTCAATTGTGTATCACGTTCAACAATTTCTACAATTGTGGTACAAAAACTGTAAGATGTCATTAATAATGAATGTAAATGGACAATATACTGTACAGTGTCAGCTGTGGCTCAGTGGGTAGCACACTTGCCTTTGAGTCAGAAGGTTGTGGGTTCAAGTCCCACTCCAGGAACTTGAGTACATAAAGCTAGGCTGACACTCCAGTGCAGTGCTGAGGGAGTGCTGCACTGTTGGAGGTGCCATCTTTCAGAGGAGATGTTAAACTGAGGTCCTGTTAGGTGGATGTAAAAGATCCCATGGCACTATTTCGAAGAAAAGCAGGGGAGTTATCCCTGGTGTCCTGGCCAATATTTATCCCTCAATCAACAATACAAATCAGATTATCTGGGTCATTATCACATTGCTGTTTGTGGAAGCTTGCTGTGCACAAATTGGCTGCCGCGTTTCCCACATTACAACAGTGACTACACCCCAAAAGTACTTCATTGGCTATAAAGTGCCTTTAGATGTCGTGAAAGATTCTATATAAATGCAAGTCTTTCCTTCTTCATATCACTGACTGCATAGCAAAGCAAGGTTTTATTTTGAAATAATTTATAGAAATAATTTTGATGAATGTAGTCTTGTACCATCATTTTCCTTTTAAAATGGTGTAATAGCCACAAAGAAGGAGGCCAAGACCATTATGGGAAGAAGTGGACTGTTTAGAACCAATGCAGTTATGGTGCAAGATTATCAGAATCCAAAAATTAAGGCTGAGATAATAACATAATTTAAAATGAAATTGGATAAGTATTTAAAAAAGGAAGGATATAAAAAATGGGAAGAGTAATAGGAGAATAGATAATCCCAGCTGTACACTTAGTAATGGCATGGGCACGATGAGTTGAATGGCCTCTGCTATAATTTTTATGAATACATGAATATCTCATTTAGAATCAGGGACCTTTTTCTGATTAATGCACTTAGCTGCATCTAATATTTAACCTCTATCCCCCTTTCCAAAGTAAACCAAACATGTTGGAACATTCATTTATTATAATCAAAATTTATCGTCGATGTATCATGGAATCAATCTCTTCACAAGAGTCATCAGACATTGAATTTCTGAAAGAAGTCTTTCACAGATGACTAGAGTTCTGCAAGGAACAAAACGACACCCTAAACAGTAATATATAGCAGTCACTGTTCGTGATTTACATCATTGCTATATTGTGTGTTGGTGTTGGCAAGATGCCTGCATGTGATTATATTTAGTCAGTGAATTTAGAATGCAGTAAAAGATTATGATCGTATTGTAGAAAGAATTCATTTTCCATGTGTGTGATTAAATATGCGGTCAATTTTTGGATTCTGATAATCTTGCACCATAATCTCTGGTCCTCTCTCTTTGTGGCTGCTACAAGCATTTTGATGGTGAACACAGTTTTGCACAATCCCAAGGTCAGTAAAATGCAGCCGACAAAGACTAGCAGGTTCTAACACAAATAAAATAATTAAACATAATTTGACATTGCATTAACATTAACAAGCTTGCTTGACAAAGTACAGTAGATCAAGACAAAATGTGCAATGCAAAGGCATTTGCCTACATTACAACAGTGACTACACTTCAGAAGAACTCATTGGCTTTGAAGCACTGAGAAAGGTGCTATATAACGGCAAGTTTGTTCATCCTTTTCTCTCTTATTGGTTAAATAACTAGTTGAATCATGTGGCTGGGTGCTTGACATTCTTTTTCCTCCTTGGAAAAAATATGGACTGCTTTGCTATTATAGTCACACCGATGTAAAATGAGTCATGGCTGTGCAGCATCTACTGGCAAGATAGAGGTGCTGGGACACACTGGATGTATTGTGCTCCTGCTGCTCCACCAAGTCCTTATGTTGCATTTATGCTCCAGCACCCAGTTCTAAACTGGTAACTGCAGTGTTAATTAAACCCAGGCAGTCCCCTTATTTATATTATCTGTTTTGATCAGCAATTCTTCTGCAGTTTCGAGAGCTTTATGCATGCCTAATCTCCTAATGGTTAAGATAGATAGATAGATAGATAGATAGATAGATAGATAGATAGATAGATAGATAGATAGATAGATAGATAGATAGATAGATAGATAGATAGATAGATAGATAGATAGATAGATAGATAGATAGATAGATAGATAGATAGATAGATAGATAGATAGATAGATAGGAATGTTACATTTTCTACAGATTTTTAAATCAAATCCTTGTACATTTAAAAAGCGGGGGTGTGGAGGGTGTGAGTGGTTCAAGGAATCGGGAAATAATCAAGACAAGACTATCTTCTCCACAAAGTTTCACATCGCCTCTCCCATAAGAACATAAGAATTAGGAACAGGAGTAGGCCATCTAGCCCCTCGAGCTTGCTCCGCCATTCAACAAGATCATGGCTGATCTGGCCGTGGACTCAGCTCCACTTACCCACCCGCTCCCCATAACCCGTAATTCCCTTATTGGTTAAAAATCTATCTATCTGTGATTTGAATACATTCAATGAGCTAGCCTCAACTGCTTCCTTGGGCAGAGAATTCCACAGATTCACAACCCTCTGGGAGAAGAAATTCCTTCTCAACTCGGTTTTCAATTGGCTCCCCCGTATTTTGAGGCTGTGCCCCCTAGTTCTAGTCTCCCCGACCAGTGGGAACAACCTCCCGAGTTGGGTGTGGCACTAATGTGGATAGGGTGAGGTGGAAGGATTATGCACTTTGACAGTTAAGTATAAAATCTTCGAGATTCTAATGGAGACTCTGCATTGTATTTGCTATCTTTCCCTTCCCCCCACTTAATTAGGCACAAGAGTCAGCTTAATATAGTTAAAAACAACTTTTCTTTGCCACCAGAGTGATTTCATCAAGACAGCCACATTACAATAATTTGATAAGCAGACTCTTAGAAATTATGCATTTTCCCAGGGATCCAGAAGTCACATATCAAGTAATCTGCTTTATAATTTCTTCCATGTTTCCTTTATGTTTAGCAGTACAAAATGCAACATTCGTGACAAAAGTAATACAAATAATAACTTTGTGAGAAAGAAGAGACCAAGGCTTTATCTACAATCACTGAGTAAGCAGACTGTTCCATCAAGCCCGAACATGGGTTTTTCTACCGAAAATCAATAACCTAAAACTTTATTAACATTCAGCTTTCCTTCTTCACCAAACATCTCTCTCTATTTATATTCATTCTCAGGATGTGGGAAATGCATGCAAGATTCCATTTGCTGCCCATCCCTTGTTGTCCTGAGAAGGTGGTGATGTATCTTCATTTGAACCTTTAATCTTTGTAGCACTGCTGCTCCCACAATGGTATTAAGCAAGGAATTCCGCAATGTTGGACAAAAGTCTCAGGGCCAACTCAGGGTGGCATATAACTTGAAAGGGAACTTGGAGGTAACAGTATTCCCAAAATATGGCTGCTCTTGTCCTTCTCGGTGACAGAGATTTCAGGGGAAGGAGGTGATTCAGAAGTAACTGTGGTGATTTGGTGCAGTATATCCTGCAGATTGCATATACTGCAGTTTGTACATAGTGCACTTAAGGTGGAGTGGGTGGGTATTGAATCCAGGGTTGCTAATCCCTCCTAAATGCTCAAGAATTGTTGCAGTGACCTTCATCTAGGTGAGTAGTGAGTATTCCATCAAATTCCTGACTTGAGCCTTGTAGATGGTGGAGAGGCTTTGAGGGGTCAGGAGGTGAGACACTTGTCACAGAACGCCCAGTCTCTATCCTGTTCTTATAGCCAATGCTAATATAGCTGGTGCAGTTAAACTTCTGGTAAATGGTGACCCTTAAGATCTTGATGATGGGCCAACTTAGTGGTGATAGTGAAGGTCAAGGGGGGGCGGGATCACTGGGCTTTCTCTTGATTGAGATGGTCAGTACAAGCTTGAATGTTATCCAGATCCTGCTGTAGGCTGGCATGGGCTGCTTCATTATTGGAGGAGTTGTGAATAGAGCTGAAGGAACAGCCACACTCCTGACATTATAGCGGAGGGAAAGTTATCGATGGCAAGGGCATGGTTTCCTCTAATATGGTGAGGTGAAACTAGGAATGGGAGGTGCGCCCCATGTTTGGTAGAAATTGTTGGTAGCTGAGTGATGGTGGGAGGGGGTCGTGCATTGAGCATTGTGTGAGGCTAGTGGTGCATTTGGTAGGAGACGGTGTTTGAAGATGCATTGAGCTTGACCACTCATCTGAGGTCATGAAATTTCTTTGGGCACTGGAGCCAGGTCCTGGGGTGACATGTCTGGCAGTGATAGCCTCGGCGATCTGGTCCCACATCCTTCTTTCTGGTGGGTCTCCTGACCCCTTGTGAATAGAGGACCTCCTTTCATTGTTCACCCCCTGCTCAAAGCTCGAGTGCTACGTCCGAGACCCTGGGTGTCCTTTCCCTGGCCTGTTGAACCATTTGTGTCAGTGTTAAAGCACTATTACCATTTCATTTTATATCAGCAGAAGGCAGCTCACCTTTAGCATGTGCAGACTGCCTTTAAGAGGAGCAGGCGAGCTTTAAGTAAAGCTAGCATCCCTTGAGCATCGCAAACTTCGGCCCCTTGCTGAGCACACAGTCTGTCAGCAGTGTGTTCAGCACTAGGCTTTGCACTACAATCATGATCATCAACAGGCAGCACGAAGTTGACGTGCTACCTGCACTTTTTGAACAGGCATGGGCATATCTCGCATTGTGGTGTTCATGCCTGTATTTTTGCATTATTGAATTTCTAGGCCATTGTTTCTAAACAACTCCTGTTTATATATTATGTCTAAATGAATGCATTTTATACAGACTTTTTCTCCTTACTCAAATGATGTTACTTTTTCCTGGATTTTCCTTTTAAGTTATCCCTTTCTTAGCAATTCTTCTATGTTCTCTCTCAGATACATATAATTGTAAAAGTTTCACCTCAAAATAAAAAAGCAATGCAAAATTCCAAATGCAAAGTTTATTTTGCCATATTAACTCTAAATTTATGTTCCAACTTTGAGGCAATGCTAAAGTTTCAGTATGATCACACCCTATATTATGTAAAAAAATTGTGAACTGTACAAACTTTACCCTGGTATTTTTTCTTTCTTCCGGGTTCTATTGTTAATAAAACGTAGAAGTCCAGGTTAAGGTAACCTGGTAGTGGAGTGGGCTAGTGCTTATAAACAATTTGCCATTAAACCAAAAGGTTTAGTATTGCCTACATGAGGAAGTACCTGGCTTATATTTAATGTGCGTGGAATCAGTGCACAGATTTCCTGAAGTTGCCTGGGTGATCAATGTGAGCTGCCAAACACAGCCACATCCACACGGGGAAGCAAGGAGGAGGGGAAAGGGCTGGGGAAGTTACCGAAGGCCATTACTAATTAGCAAATAACTACAGAACAGAGGCAAAAACCTTGGGAGTTAGGAGGAAGTCACTGGTCTGCCCTCTTGGCTAGAGAATTGTATGTGGCATAGAGGATGATACGTCCTTACTATACAGTATAAATGCACACGAGGCCCATACTTGAGAGAAGGTCACTCTGTGACCAGTTACCTTTATTACCAAGACCTCAAGTGATGAAGGTGGGTGGAGCTTCCCCTTTTATACCTGAAAGTCCAGGTTAGAAGTGTCCCCCACAAGTTCACCCCCTTGTGGTCAATGTCCTCAAGGTGTACAACTTAGGTCAGCTTATACATGGGTTACAATGATAGTTGAATACATGACAGAGGAAGGAGGATTAAAAAGGGAAAATAATATCTTTAGAAAGAGTTTTGTTTAAAAAGATGTTAAGAACAGTTCTTACCTTACTTAATGAAATGTCAAATGTGGGGAATAGCCAATAATTCTGCAAAGTTAGCCAAAGTGAGCTTACATTACGTGTTTGTTAGAGAGAGGAAATGTTGGCAGTTGTAAACTATGTGCAAACAACAAAGAAGTTCAAACATGGCCCTAGTGCATAAACAAGAACGCTTGCATTTATATAGCACCTTTCATGATCTCAAAGTCCCAAAGTGCTTTACAGCTATTGAAATATTTTTTGAAGTATAGTCACTGATGTAATTTAGGGAAATGTAGCCAGTAATTTGTGCACGGCAAGGTCTCTGAAACAGAAATTAGATAAATGACCAGATCATCTATTTTAGTGATGTTGGTTGAGGGACACCAAGATAAACTTCCCTGTCAGGGGATCTCATATGTCTCCCCAAGAAAGCAGACGGGGCCTTAGTTTAGCGTCTCATCCAAAAGTTGGCGCCTCCTACAAGCGGCACTCCGTCAAGACTGCATTGAAGTGTCAACTTAGATTATGTACTCAAGTCTCTGGAGTGGTGTTTGAACCAAGTGCTTTCTGATTCAGAGGCAAGGTTGCAACTGAGCCAAAGCTGACTTAAACAAAAGCTGCAGCGTAAACCAGATCAGTTTAGCTAGTTCAGATTCCAGCATCCGCAGTATTTTGCTTTTGTATCAGTTTAACTAGGGCTCACTAGTATTCAGCAATTCTGTACCTGTGGAATTTAATACCTTTGGCGTAAATGTCCTTGTTTTTCTCCTCCCATATTCTCCTATGTAATCATATCAGTGGTTGGGCCTGGCAGAGCACTACCAATATCTGGTGTGCTCATTTTGGATGTTAGCAATTGACAACCAACTTTACAAGCCCCTTTCTTGATTATGCAGTTCCTTCTTCCTCACCTTGCAAGTTTACCTGCACCTAAAATGTACAATGTGTGAAATGCATGGGTTCTTTATAACTCAATTGATCTCACGTCCTTGATCAACTGGTTTTGCAGAAAGTCTGGGTGTAGTTCAGCTCTCCAAAGTCAATAGTTTCAAGGGGATAAAACCGGGAAGGTGGCAGGTTGTGGGGGGGCGGGGGGGATGAACTTCACAAGCTGGAAGTTTCTGTTTCCCCAACCCAGAAGGGACCCAGCACAAGACCACAAGTCAAGAGAGAGATAAGGTGTACTGGCCTTTAGAACTGCACAAATAGCCTCACTTTGGGGAGAGCCCATGCCAGGGAATAGAACTTTAAAATAAAAATGATGCATCAACTCTCCCCCCACTCCTTTATGCAGGAGGATGTTGGAGGGGTGGAGACTTCATAAGGTCTCATGGGCCTCCCAGCATTAAAAGTCAACAACATCTAGCCCATAGGGACATGGGTGTCCACTGGCCCCATTCTAATTAGGTGACTTCCCACTGAACTTACAAAATCTGGCGGGGGCAGTGGTGAGTAGGCACATGTGGCACAACCCCAGCATAACCACAGATTTTTGGGGCCAATAATTTTTGTCTGTTTATTTTTTTGCCCGTGTTTTAGCTGCCAGATTTTTAGTTGTTGCAATTATAATTTTGAAAATGCCGATTCAACGGTATTCCATTGTTGTGCTATTTGGAGGATGAAGATGATCATGAAAGAAAAGATGCAAGACAGGGCAGATTCCATCAGGCAGACTGCCTTTACCCAGAAAGTCATGACTACAGGTACCCACACACATTTTGGAATACTGAAGGGAAATTTCCTTCATATATTCTGCTTCATTAGAGAGAGAGTTGTAACTTCTCCTAGAATCTGGTCTCCACCCAACCTCCACCACAGGGAGGGCAGTGCCAGTGTCCATCAAGATTATCACAGCCCTGCTACAGGGGACATGAGCAATTCTCCAATCTGTAGTTCAGGGATTTATCAAGCAAGGGGTCGAGATGTAAGAGATTTAGGACAGAGAAGATAAACTTTTTTTTTATACACAGGAGTTTATGAAGCTGTGGATTGCACTACCAGTGTTAGTGATTGAAGCAGAAACCATGTCAACATTTAAGACTAGGTTAGATAAGTGTTTGAAGAAAAAAGGAAATAAAATGATATGGGAACAGAGGGGCCATGTGGGATTAGAACTACTGCTCCCGTGGAGGATAAACACCAATACACACTGGTTGGGGTGAACAGCTTGTTTCCATCTTATAATTTCTATGTAATTCTATGACGGATAAATTGTTCACCAGGGCACACAAATTCTTCATTTTCCCCATGGGCAATTGACAGCAGAATGAGAGCATTGTATAATATTTTTGAATGGCCGGATTCTCCAATGCCCAGGATGTCATTGGTGGCACCCATGAGGCCTATGGTAATCTGAACTAAATATTATTGCCTTCATGAATTACAATGGCTTTCACTCCCATCAACATGCAGGTTGCATGCAACCATTAAAACAAGACTGCCTGATCCCAAGGCAGTAGTCACTTCAAGGCAATTCACTATTCGAATATTATGTGACAAAGGAAGAATAATACAAGAATGGCTCAGACGATAGCTTTTTAGCCCTGACTTCTGACACCCTAAGACAGATATGAACTGCATTGGAGCATAAATACATTGAAGCCTATGCCACCACCAGGATAATCAAACATACCACCTTGAGCAGCACTTCAGATGCTTGGACAGATGGTGGGACACCTTACAATATATCCCCACCAGGGACTTCAAGATCACTATAATCTGCAGTACATTGACGTTCCAAGGGACATAACCATAGAGCAGGTGATGGAGGAAAGTACTCACCGAGAATAGAGCAAGACACAGACAAGGAACCATTTGATCGGATTGCCATGATCATTGCAAGCAGTCGGAACCATTACTGTGAAGCGCTTTGGGATGTTTTATTATGTTAAAGGTGCTATATAGATGCCAGTTGTTGTTGTTGACAAAGGTCCTCCACCAGCCTGTCCTCGCCGCACAGCACTGCCCCGCAGTCATCAAGATCCACGGCGTGGCCCTGGACACCGTGGACCACTTACCATATCTCGGGAGCCTCCTATCAACAAGAGCAGGCTTCGATGACGAGATCCAACACCACCTCCAGTGTGTCAGTGTAGCCTTCGGTCGCCTGAGGAACAGAGTGTTTGAAGACCAGGCCCTCAAAATTGCCACCAAGCTCATGGTCGACAGAGCTGTAGTAATACATGTCCTCCTGTATGGCTCAGAGACATGGATTGTGTACAGTAGACACCTCAAGTTGCTGGAGAAATATCACCAACGATGTCGCCGCAAGATCCTACAAATCCCCTGGGAGGATAGGCTCACCAAAATCAGCGTCCTCATCCAGGCTAACATTCCCAGCATTGAAGCACTGACCACACTCGATCAGCTCCGCTGGGCAGGTTACATAGTCCGCATTCCAGACACGAGACTTCCAAAGCAAGTGCTCTACTTGGAGCTCCTTCACGGCAAACGAGCCAAAGGTGGGCAGCGGAAACGCTACAATGACATCCTCAAAGCCTCCCTAATAAAGTGCGACATCCCCATTGACACCTGGGAGTCCCTGGCCCAAGACCGCCCTAAGTGGAGAAAGTGCATCCGAGAGGGCGCTGAGCACCTCGAGTTTCAATGCCGAGAGCATGCAGAAAACAAGCACAGCCAGTGGAAAGAGCATGCGGCAAACCTGTCCCACCCACCCCTCCCCTAATGACCACCTGTGACAGAGTCTGTGGCTCTCGTATTGGACTGTTCAGCCACCAAAGTGGAAGCAAGTCTTCCTCGATTCCGAGGGACTGCCTATGATGATGATGTTGTTGATAAATGGTTAAACTGAAAACCCACTGAATATTAAGTAGCTAGTCCCTGAAGTCACAGAAATTGTGAAGGAAAAGAGCCTTACTATAAATAAAGCACAAGGATACTTTCAGAATACAAAAGAAAATCCTTACAGTCATCCATAACTTTACAGCGTTGTTTAATTTGCCTTTGGTGTCTATCCTGTCCACAGTAAGAGTGCCCGACCTGAAGTGCCAAATTGTTGTTACTTCTGCTTATGATATTGTTCTGGTGGTACTTGATTTTTTTTTCTCTTTTTGCTAACTAATGCTAGATTACATTGTATTCTGCAGAACGCTACATGAGTTTTTATTTGGCATTGTCACAATTTGATTTTAACAAGCTCTTATTGATTTTTTTTTAATCGTCATTTTCCATTAATTGCCTTTCAGCAATAGACAGTCGTGATGTTAACATTCACCCGCCACTCATTGCTCATAATTTTACTCACATCTACTTTTGCACACTTACCTCCAGAGGATCCTTTTGTTGTTATGAGCAAGTCTGTGGAATGTTTGTGTGTCCTGGGAAACTGTGATATGGTCCATTTGATCAGACCTTCCTTCCAGATAATGAGTTGGCTTCACCAACCCATTTCTGATGTCAGAAATAGGCATTGGAAACTTATGACCTTCATCCCAATGGCCAAACATGCCAACCTATGCAGCTCAGTTTCTGGGTTATAGGGCCCAAGTTTCGAGCCGCGCCTAGAACGGCGCAGTCCCGACCTGGACGCCCGTTTTTCGCGCCACAAAGTGCGCCTAAAAAAAACCTCCGTATTCTCCACCTCCCTGCAGGTCCTCTGGCCTTCGGCGCAGCGCAGCAGGAGCCAGGTCCCTGCGCCGAAAACAGTGTCGGGACCTCTGCACATGCGCGCTACAGTGGGCGCGCAAGTGCAGTAGCTCCAGGCGCCAGAAACTGTGTGGGAGGGGCCCAAAGCACGCAGCCCCTAGCCCTGGCCGAATGGCCTCACTGGGGCTGCGTGAATAAGGCTCCTCCCACAGCCAGCTCCTGCTTCCTGCCGACCCAACTCGACTCCCGCTTCCCACCTCCGGACCGGACCCGACACCGACCTGACTCCCGCTTCCTCCCCTCGCCCCCGGACCCGACACCGACCCGACTCCCGCTCCCCCCCCCTCCCCCCGACTGGACCCGACCCGACTCCCGCTCCCCCACCCCCCCGACTGGACCCGACCCGACTCCCGCTCCCCCACCCCCCCGACTGGACCCGACCCGACTCCTGCTACCCCCCCCCCTCCGACTGGACCCGACCCGACTCCCGCTCCCCCCCCCCCCCCCGACTGGACCCGACCTGACTCCCGCTCCCCGCCCCCCCAACTGGACCCGACCCGACTCCCGCTCCCCCACCCCCCGCCCCCGGACTGGATCCGACCTGACCTCCCTCCCCCCGACCTGACTTCCCTCTCCCTCCCTTCCCCCGACCCGAACCGAACCGACCTCCCTCCCACCACCTCCCCGACCCGACCCAACGCCACCTACCTGTAAATCTGGTGCTGGGGACGGGCCCTGCCCTCCCGGCCGGGCCCGTTCAGCCTCCCTCCCCCTTCTCCTTTCCCCCCCCCTTCTTCTTTCCCCTCCCTCCCAATCTCCTTCCCCCCCATCTCCTTTCCCCCCCCATCTCCTTCCCCCCATCTCCTTTATCCCCTTCCCCCCCATCCCTCCCCCATCCCTCCCCCTTCTCCCCCATCCCTCTCCCTTCCCTCCCTCTGCTTCCCCCCTCTCTCCCTCTACCCCCCTCCTCCCCCTCCCCTTGCTGTCAGAAACACAGACACTGACAGACAGAGAATGAGAGACACACACAGACAGACAGACAGAGAGATAGAGACACTGACAGAGACACACTGGGGGAGGGGGGGGGGGGGACATCCCAGCATGCTGTTGGAGGGCTCCCGGTGCTGCAGTCGGTAAGTAGAAAATGTTTTATTTATTGATTTTTTAAAAAAAAATTCTTATTAATTTTTTTTGATTGATTTATTGGTTGATTTATTGATGTATTTATCATTTATTATTGATGATGGCTCTTTATTTGTAAAGCTGAAGTGTTTAATGTTTGTAAACTTCCTTTTAAACCCCCCCCACCACCATTCCCTACGCCTGATTTGTAACCTACGCCTGATTTTCTAAAGTGTATCAAGGTTTTTTCGAGCGTACAAAAATCTTCACTTAGTCCATTCTAAGTTAGTTTGGAGTAAGTTTTCACTGATGATACTTTGAAAACAGGTGTAAGTGGCCGGCCGCGCCCCCTTTTGAAAAAAAATTCTGTTCCAAAGTGAAACTGTTCTAACTGACTAGAACTGGAGCAAACTAAATGACGAGAATTCCGATTTCTAAGATACTCCGTTCTACACCAGTTGCTCCTAAAAATCAGGAGCAAATCATGTGGAAACTTGGATTCATATTCTTTAGAGGGCGTGCTAAACTTTTGGAATTTTGTCCCCATAATGTATCACCAGAAATGCTCTAAGCATACAAGCTAACATGCGTGTCATATTATGGATATCTCAGCCAAATGAAGAATGTAATGATGCAACTTAGCTTGAAGAGATAATTATCACAATCATCTATTGTATAAACAGATAATTTTCCCTCGTATCCCCATTATTTTCTGTGATCACAGCACAATCATTTTGCAAATCAAGTTAAAGCATTGGACAGGCACGTTAGCATACTTAGAGTTACAGTTTTAATTTCATTTGAATGATGGCACTGTAATTAAGCGCAGGTCTCTTGAAATACCACATTTATCAAACTATATTCCATCCCACTGATTGCTCAAAATTACTTTTTAATATCAGAGTAGAACAACATTAAATTAAAAATATAATTTATGCTCCTCTGTGAAAAACATCAGTTAAAAGATTTCTGATTGATGATTTACAGTCATTTTTTATAACACACAGTGACTATATGCAGAAGCTATTGCTATTTCTACCATGGAGCAATTTGTGATGTTTGTCTTTCAGTACCAAGTGAACCTAGCACTAGGATTGTAAATCTTTCCGTGTTATTTAAAATCTAATATATCAAGGAATTATCGTAATGGAAAATGCAGCATATTATGATGTAATGTAATATGGGACATATATTGGAATATATTCACTAGGGTAAAGGCATTAAAGAGCCTATATAAAAGTAATTTTAAAAATTATTTTTAAAATTATTTTTTGAAAATCAGTTCCAAGTAACTGGAAGCTGCTGAATGATCTGGAGAATAATGGGTAGCTTGGAGTGATTATAGGCAATAATCTAATCAAGGTTTTCAGGCAATGCCAGAGACCGGAAGTATGCAGAGAGTAAGAGAGATTTGACTGTTGCTTGGCTATCATTTCAGAGTCAGTTAGTTTTATCATATAAGAAAATAAAAACACAAGAATTAGGAGCAGGAGTAGGCCATTCGGCCCCTCGAGCCTGTTCGGCCATTCAATAAGATCATGGCTGATCTTCTACCTCAACTCCACATTCCCGCCTGATCCTCACATCCCTTGATTCCCTTAATATTCAAAAATCTATTGATCTCAGTCTTGAGATAATATACATATTATTCAGTTTAAAGGATGGTTTTTAATGTAGATTTTGGTCCCTTTGTGCATGGACAGGCGCTGCTATTGTTCTCCGAAGGAGTACCAATTGTGACACCATTACTGCAAGTGGGAGAGGAAGGAGCAGCGTGGCGGTATACCATTCCAGGGAGCAGCACGAGCTGGTGCAGGAGAGCAACGGCAGTGAAGAGGGATGTCAGCAAATCCAGGTCGGTGATTGGAGCGTGGGCAGGTAGAGCAGGAGCGGCGAGGTCAAGGCGAAGGAACGGCGAGAGATTGCAGAGGGATGTGATCGGGGCCCAGGGGAGGCGTGAGTTCGGGGCCAGGGGCAACATGGACCAGCCCACACTGCGATATGCAGCAGAGCTGGGCTCCAGTCATCTTGGTTAATCCTTAAAAATCTAGGCACACACATCTTCCACCCTTCAAGATATAGTTCACGACCTGGAATATCAGGTCCTTCATTGAAACACCTGTGAACTTTATAACGTGGAAGCAAGTCATCCTCGATTCGAGGGACTGCCTATGATGGTGTTGTTGGGAAATAATTGCCATTTGATCACAAGGAAGTTCGGTGACATAGTAATGATTTAAAACTAGGTTGTTGTTAAAATGGAAAATTAAATATTTCTCATGGTTTGCACCCAATATCATTTAATGCACTCCCAAAAACAAATACATGCGGGACTTACTCTGCATCAATCACGCACCCTAACCGTACAAAGTGCACTGGGAATCCCTGGCCAAAGACTGCCCTAAGTGGAGGAAGAGCATCTTGGACAGCGCTGAGCACCTCGAGTCTCGTCGCTAAGAGCATGCAGAAAACAAGCGCAGGCAGTGGAAAGAGTGGCGGCAAACCAGACTCCCCACCACCCTTTCCTCCAACGACTGTCTGCCCCACCTGCGACAGAGTCACCTGAGAACTCACTTTTGGAGTGGAAGCAATCTTCCTCGATTTCGAGGGACTGCCTATGATGATGACTGGTAAATGTTTTGCTGGGGATCTGTACCCACTGGCACCTCAATGGGGACTATAGGAAAAACAAGGAAATGGGATTATAATAGATGGTTCCAGTTGAAGAGCTAGAACCGGCATATGTGCATAGGCTGAATGTCCGTCTTCTGTGCTGAAATTTCTATGATTCCACGTGTCAATTGTAGGATGGAGGAGGGATAACCCTTGCCAGTATGATGGGATCCATTCACTCCAGCAGACCACTGGGACAGTGACCATTTGCCAGAGGTCTGTTGTATGTCCTTTTACTCAATTTTGTTAATGATCTAGCTCATCTGAGTGGTATCCAATTCAATCCATGTCAGGCATAAAGTATGTGCCTATAACGCTTCCTGCTGGTGTTAATTGGCCAACCTACTGCATGATCCTGGCCTCAGCTAGTATATATTATAAAGTCATTATTTTAAATTGTATTAGCATTGTTTGATATGAACAAAACTGCATTGTGAACTAAAATAGGTTAGGTTAAAAAAAAAATTGGAGGCCGATAATAACTGGTGTCAAGTGGTTTGCAGAACTGCCCTTTAGTTTGTACCACTTAAATTGTTTCCTAAAGACATATTAGATTTAGAAGCTAAAGGATTCAAATATTATGTATTATTCATCCCACGGATTTCCTGTTTTAGAAATCACTATTAAATATTGTTTGCCTTACCTTTCTTTTCTCTCTGATTAATTCTGCATTTACAATACTAGGCTTTCAGGCACTTCTCATTATATTGAATACAGTGATTTCATTCTTTATGCAACAACGTGAATAGGTGGCATTGTTCAAGCATGCATGTAACATAACCATCGACCTTTCCGCACTGCGGAGGCACCTTCTAATGGCCAGTCAGAAAAAAGTTAAATGGTGGATTGGAAGCAGCCCAAGATTAATAAGGAAAATAAAAAGATAAAAAGTTGTGTATGTAATTACATTGTGGCTAGCACAAAGAAAATAAAATCAGTACAAGCCTACCTCTTGAGAGTGTCTCTCTGGACTCACTTCAGTTGAGAATGGAATGGCAGATGTCATGTTCTACAACATTTTTGGAACAGACAGGAGAACAAAATTATATGTGACACCAGTCCAAAAGTGCAGTTTATCAAGCAGTGCTATTGTCTACGACTTAGTAAAAATGAATTAACCATGTTCTGTTAATGCAATTAAAACACAAACAGGAAATGAGATAATTGGGGCAGAGATTTGATCCAGGGGCGTAATGGAACAATGAAAACAATTTGATTTGCCAAAAAAAGTTAAGTCAGTGTGCAGACCTGCAAGTGAGTGGGTCATCTGCAATGATCAGAAAAACCCTTGTCAACACAGGTTGGTCGTTTTCTGCTGTTGTTTAATGGCAGCGATGATGGGGACAGGTATGCAAACTGACAGAAACTTGGGAGATATTCTGAAACCATCAGGTTTTATTCCTCCTTTCTGTGTTCTGTCCTGCTTTCTATCCCCACTAAAATGAAATAAACATTTTTAAAAGACGTTGACTGTTGAATATGAGCTATCTACTGGGATAATTTTTTTTAAAGTTAAGAATTAGCTCACACACAGAGCTGGAGTGATTTCAATGATGAAGCGGCTATAATTGTTGGCAGAGATCCGTTCAACATAGAATTGGTGGTAATAGCTGGTTCAGTGTTGTCACTGATGAGAGAAGGCTGCTCGTGGAGCGCAGGCTACAGCAAAGACTAACGCAGCCACTAAAATAATTCCGATTGGACTTTTAAAACAAAGTACTGCACTGTTCTTGTTGGCACTTTAATCAGCTGAGGAATAGTTGGCTCAGGAGACGTCGGGCAGAGGGAGCAGCTCAACTGTGTATATGCCATTCTTCCTGAACGGAAATCATTAATATTAATGCTTGTATGTTTAATCAAATTATAAACTCAAACAAGATTGGTACTAAGAAATTAAATATCCTTTTTAATATAAGCTACACAAATCAGAAAATCCACACAATTCAAGCCTGCACCACCATTCAATATGATCATAGCTGATCATTTACCTCAGTACCCCATTCCTGCTTTCTCTCCATACCCCTTAATCCCTTTCGCCATAAGGACCACATCTAACTCCCTTTTGAATATATCTAGCGAACTGACCTCAACAACTTTCTGTGGTAGAGAAATCCACATGCTCACAACTCTCTGAGTGAAGAAGTTTCTCCTCATCTCGGTCCTAAATGGCTTACCCCTTATCATTATACTGTGACCCCTGGTTCTGGACTTCCCTAACATCGAGAACATTCTTCCTGCATCTAACCTGTCCAATCCTGTCAGAACTTTATATGTTTCTATGAGATCCCCTCTCATTCTTCTAAATTCCATTGAATATAAGCCTAGTCGATCCAATCTTTCTTCATATGTCAGTCCTGTCATCCCGGGCATCAGTCTGGTGAACCTTCGGTGCACTACCTCAATAGCAAGAATGTTCTTCCTCAGATTACGAGACCAAAACTGTATTCAAGGCCCTGTACAACTTTAGTAAGGCCTCCCTGCTCCTATACTCTCGCTATGAAGGCCAACATGCCATTTGCCTTCTTCACCGTCTGCTGTGCCTGTATGCCAACTTTCAATGACTAAACAAGAGCAAATAGCTTGGTCTAATGACAAGTAGCTATTAGTCAGTTTAACAAAATCTGGAAATGGTCAGGGCTGTACAAGTTTGCTGTTCTGTTGAATTTTCCATTGCTTCCCCGTCATCTAACCTGGATTAACATCCTTGGCCATTACCTGCTAAGTGACTGATAAGAGGTGGAGGATGATCATCACAGATGTCTCCCCCATTGGCTGAGTTTCTATCTATAACAGGAACAGGATAATGGAGAATGATCTCACCCAGTACAAATTTATTTCATTTGCATTTATATGAATTGCTCCTAAAGAAATGGCAAGCTGAAACCCTTGGTTTATTATAGTGGAAAATATACCCCCAAGAGGTCAATTTGAAAATTTTTATTTTTTGCTAAAACACTGGTTGTGTCGCAATAATGTTTATTTTTAGAGATGAATCATCTCGGTGAAAGATGTTTGTGCAGGAACCGAATTCTGCTTTTCCCTCCATTTTTCCCTCATCTTGTGTCTGCATCAAACTCAGACATCAAGGAAAGTAAGGGCTTGGTGCTGAGTAACCCAACCTCAGAACAATACACCGTCTGTTCCCTTTTCAATCCCAGCTATTTCAATCTAGGCATTAATTTCACATAGAAACTGTAAGGTTAGCATTGAAAGGACAGATTCAATCAGTCTGAGGTAAATTTAAAACCAACTCCCAAAATAAATTGAATATGTTTATTTTTAAAATAACTCCCAATAGCTTATTATTAAATCTAAATTGCTTATGAATGCCGACTATGGCATGTCAGTATAGTCACATGGGGGGTTATAGTAAGCCATTGAGTTGCAATGTCACAACTCACCAATTTAAGATGTAAAGCAAACGCCTCATTAATAATTGGCCTCGAGATATAGGTTTGCAGACAAAAATATATTTATTAGCATTAACACAATGCTGCCCTTGTAAAAATCTTAACTATCAAAGTAACTTATGATGAGAAATTATCTTAGAAGTATTGGCTGGATGAAAATACCATAAAGTTTCATACGTCATTCCTTGCTTCAGAAAGTTACCAGTTCCTTACCACACTACCTATCTTTTGAGGGCAAGTTATTTTTAAGGGCATGAAATATAACCTTTTCCCACCTTTTCTCCTGCACACCAGTTGTCATGTCCTTTCCTGTCCTCTGGCCCAGAGAGCACGAGGTCAATCAATTCCCAGGCCTTCAGTAATGTGGCCTTTCAGACAACCAGGATCAACTTTCTCTGATTCTGTTACTAACTATGGGGAGCCACCTGAGCCTATCTTCAAGAGTACCTTCCTGCAACAGCACAGCTGAGACCAGAAAGCATACGAGCATACCTCCCACTTCTAAGTAGTCTTTCATTTTGAAAAAAGGACATAAATTTTTATTTCTTGCTTCTACAAATGTAATTGTATCTCTTAAATGTTTCAAAGCACGCTTCACGTACAACTGTCGTCGTGTAGGTAAACACAGCAGCTAGAACAACGCGCATTTAAATAGCACCTTCAACGTAGGCAAACCCCCCAAGATCCTTCACAGGAGTATAATCAAGCAAAATTCTATTCTGCACACATCAAGATCCCACAAACTGATTGAGGGAGGAATATTGGTCAAAAAAAAAAGATGAAATTCCTGCTCTTCTTTGAGTAGTATCACAAATCTGTTATGTCCACCTAAACCACCAGAACAGATCGACTCGACCTCACTTGAACATCTTATCCAAAAAGGATTACACCTCTAACAACCCAACTCTGTATTTTAGTACTGGACTGTGGCATCTGCCTAGATTTTAGCTTCAGCCCACAATCTTCTGACTTATATACATGTCATTAAAATGTCTGTGACACATTTTTAGCCACAAAAACTTTGAAAAATCAGCACCCAAATTGCAGTTTGCACAAAGTTAGGATTTTACTTTTACTATTTCCCAAAACATTTAAAATAATTTTAATAGATTCTGGTCAAGTATCTCTTACATATGTTTTTAATTGGCAACTGCAGAGCTGTAAAATTGTGTTGATTTTATAAAAAGAGGAAATCGAAGTACAAGTCTAGATAGAAGGTAATGTAATCCTGGAGAAATTTTCAAATCAGTGTAACAGTAACAGGGATCACGAACATACAACTCTCTGACAGATGACATCACTCAAAGCAAAAAACTAGAAGATTTATATGTGCCCAACTGTAGTCCGAGTTACTGTAACTTCCAAGTTACTTGCAATCAATTCTAAAGAGGCAATGGGATAGAAAATCATCTTGGGCAGTAATGCAAAACAAGCAATAGTGAATGTGTAGCCCGTTTTACTCTCAGTTTCCTTGGAAATATTTTTTTTTACAAACAAGGAGGGTTAACTTTCTCCTCTCACCCCCGAGAATGTTAATTTTTGATATTTCATTTGGTTAATTTTCCAGCATTTGGGAGTAGAATTTTTATATATGTGCACATGTAAATATCTTCTGATGTGTATAGTATTTCATGAGAGAATATATCCCACTGAGCTAGAAAGGCAAACAATGTACATGGCAGCAATCTGTTATTAACAAAATAGCATGCTTGTTTTTTGTTCTTACTAATGTACCTTGTTCAACCTTATATAACATTCATTTATTCCTCTGATCAATATTTTACACAGATATTAACCCACTTATCTTAAATGAGTGCACACCTCAGTTAAAAAAGCAAGCAAAAGTAATGTAGCTATTCAAATACATTAACCATTTGCCCAGTAATATCAGCGACAGTAGTTTCTGGGCCTTGGTTTCAAAATGGATCCCTGTAATATAAACACAGAATCAATACAAGATAGTCATCAAGAAATCAAATAGGGAATTCAGAACAAACTTCTTTATCCAGAGAGTGGTGAGATTGCAGAACTCACTACCACAGAGAATAGTTAAGGCAAATAGTATAGATGCATTGAAGGGGAGGCTAGATAAGCATATGAGGGAGAAGGGAATAGAAGGTTATGGTGATAGAGTTAGATGAGGAAAGACAGGAGGAGGCTCGAGTGAAGCATAAACACCGGCATGGACTGGTTGGGCCAAATGGCCTGTTTCTGTGCCGTATATCCTAAGTAATCCTATGTAATCATACAGTACAGTAGAAGCCCATCGGGCCTCTTTGAAAGAGTCCCACTCCCCTGCTCTTTCCCCAGAGCCCTGCAAATTTTTCCTTTTCAAGTATATATCCAATTGCCTTTTGAAAGTGACTATTTAATGCAATAGTATAAAAAATAGTTTGTTGGAGTGGTAACTACAACAGAGCCAATGATCTTCATCTAAAGATGACTACCAGTAGCATCTTACCGTGTGTTATTTGTCTCCCTCTCCTAGCAGCCAATATACCTTGCCCTGCAATAATGGAAAATGGGTATACTCAGTAAACCCTTGATTACAGGTAGCCAGAAAGTGGTTATCCTTCTGACTCCAAAAATTAAAGGTGGGTATACTCCATATACACCATAATATATCCACCACTACACCCTTTTACAAGAGGAGCAGGAAGCAGTTGACTGAAGGGTCATCTCACATTCGTTAACAACTGATGAAGTAGGAATCCTGATTTCCATGGCCCGTCTCTTAAAAGATGGAGCTTGACAAACTATTGGGAGTCATTGAGAGACAAGCATTGGAGCTTTCACCATGGTGTTGGCTAGCATGGAGGAACCCACAATGGGCTGAGAACCATCATCTCTCTTGACTCCTCGATCGCCTTTGTTTGATATGACTCACAATTTCTCCCAGTTAAACACTGAGAAGACCAAAGCTGTCATCTTCAGTCCCCGTCACAAACTCCATACCCTTGCCACTGATTCCATCCAGCTCTCTAGACATTCTTTCAGGTTAAACCAGACTGTTCGGAACTTTAAAATTCAATTTGACCCCGAGCTGAGCTTCCAACTCCACATCCTCTTCATCACCAAAACAATTTCTATCTCCATAATATCACCCAGTTCCACTCCTACCTCAACTGCTGAACCATTCACCCTCACCTTTGTCATCTCCAGATTCGACTACTTCAATGTTCTGACTGGCTTCCGATCCTACCTTCCGTAAACACCAGTTCATCCAAAGCTCTGCTATTTTATCCACACCAAGTCCAGCTCACTTATCACCCCCACCAATGGGATGAATGGCCTCCTTCTGTGCCGTAAATTTCTATGATTCTGTCCTTGGCTCCTGGTCCTCCAATGCATCAGAATTTAATCAAAATTCAGCCTCATGTTTAATTCTCTATGTGATCTTGCTCCTCCCTCTCTTGTAGCACAACCTAGTAACTCCTAACACCCAATTAATATGGGCATTCTTCTAAATGGGTGCCAGCCTAGCGTAATGGCAGGAAAATGATGCAGAAACTATTATATCACTTCCATGTCACTATCACTCCTTTTATCTATTCATGATGCCCCAGGATTTGCTGTACACAGGGCATTAGGGACAGCAAAATAAAAATCAGCCCTGTGATGTTTGTGGCAAACTAAACTGTTGGTAAATGGAAGCCATAGATTCATCGTACCATTTAACCTCTTTCTGGCTGAACATAGACAGGCAATTATGAAATCAAAACTCTCGCGGAGACCGCAATTTAAAAGAAAGTTTTCTTACTTTAAAAAGTCCAAGAGCAAGCATTAGATTCTGACAATTAATGATTTGTATCTTTAAGGTGATAATTTTAAATATCACGACATTCATTTTATTGTAGTTTTGAACTGGTTGAATTCAATATTAAAAGCATGTGTGGTTATGTAAACACTGGTTTTATAATGTATGTTTTATAGAAATTAACTTCTATCCTATTTGCACAGTAGAATTTTACACTAGACAGTTACCCTTAGGGGTAAGCTAAGAACTTTGTAAACACTAGGGAGGGGCACTGTGATGCTTTGATTTTGAAACACATTTCAATTTTATTAAGTAATAATTTCTGCTTCAGAAATACTGATTTAAAACATCTTCAAAAGGTTTGGCCCTCCCTAGTGTTTCTTGTTTAATTAATCAATAAATATCTTGTAGCCAATGGTTGCTATGCATGATTGTAGACACAGATTAGATGCACTTTTGAAATATAATCAAATCAGCTTTACACTCCATCTCTGGAGGAAAACTTCCAGTGTATAACATCCCTAACAGCTTCGTTGGAATTATAGAAATAATGAGAATTACTAAGCCGTCCTCAAGAATCCTACGCTACTTAACATATTGTCACCTTAAGAAATAAGCATAATAAAATCACAATACAAGATAATAGCAATGAGAAAAAGGTCACACTTATCTTTAGTAACCGTGGAGCATTATACACAAAGGCAACTACAAGTGATACTTCTGCAGTGAAGTGGTCTCAATTGCAATCGCAAAGCTCCATTGACAAAATTGAATTACATTTTGAAGACCTATGCAAAAATAGCAGAGGTTGTAATTAATTAAAATTTGGAAATTAGAATCCTGTCCGTTCAAACTCACTGCAGGCATTTGAGTGAGCAATCCAAAGTTGTGGCCTCAAGTTCAATATCAGGACATATATTATTACCTAATTAAGTTTCCTAGTACATTGTAAACTTCAGATATCATATTTGATTAAATACTGCAGTTACAATTTAACAATAGCAACCTGAATAACTTACTTTATATAAAAGATTAAAATAATTGGGAGATCGGTTCACATTCATCTTCACTTAATTGTACTAATTTCAAAGAATTAAAAACATTTCAAAAACATTTTTCCATTGCTACATTGTTTCATTTGATGGTATCACTGGCCTTTTGTTATTCTGGATGGTGGTAACAATACATTCCCAACTTAAAGAACAGGCACTTTAACAGTTTACTCACAAACAGAGTCCGATTGTAATGTTCACTACCTTCTTACAGATGAGACGTTAAACTATCTGCTCTCACAAGTGGACGTAAAAGATTCCATGGCACTATTTCGAAGAAGAGCAGGGGAGTTATCCCCGGTGTCCTGACCAATATTAATCCCTCAATCAACATAACAAAAAGACAGATTATCTGCTCATTATCACGTTGCTGTTTGTGGGAGCTTGCTGTGCGCAAATTGGCTGCCGCATTTCCTACATTACAATAATGACTACACTCTAAAAGTACTTCATTGGCTGTAAAGTACTTTGAGATATTCGGTGGTCGTGAAAGGCACTATACAAATGCAAGTCTTTTTTTTAAAACCGCTGTTCTACAAAGAAATCCAACTTGCAACTTTGCACCCAAGATTCTGCCCAGTGTATTCTGGGTAGAAGTCCGGTGATACCAAGAATCTAATCATATGCAATTCTCCAGCTTTATTGCTCTTGCAGAAAGTACATTTATTCTGTAAAATGAGAAGATTTTGACCAAAACTGCTTAATGATTTTTTATGCTGTAAATAATTCTGTAAACAATCGTGGTACAAAAACAAAGGTTTGCAACCCCTCAATGATGTTCCCTCAAGCGGTGCATTATTAATCTTCTGAGTATCCCTGTGGGCAGGGTACCTTTCCAGTAACCAAGTCGTGCTGTTAGATAGAATATGCTCAATCTACCTATCCTCCCACATGAAGAACATCTGAAGGTAGAAACATAGGGCCCAAGTTTTGGGCCGGGCCTAAAACGATGCAGTCCGGACCTGGACGCCCGTTTTTCGCGCCACAAAGTGCGCCTAAAAAAACATCACCTATTCTCTGGCTCCCTGCAGGTCCTCTGGAGCTGGGCGCAGCTCAGCGTGAGCTGTGGGGGGCGGAGCCAGGTCCCTGCGCTGAAAACAGTGCCGGGACCTCTGCACATGTGAGCGCGCATGTGCAGTAGCTCCAGGCGCCCAAAACTGTGTGGGAGGGGCCCAAAGCACGCAGCCCTAGCCCTGGCCGAATGGCCTCACTGGGGCTGCGTGGATAAGGCTGCCTCTCACCCGACCGGACCCGACCCGACTTGACTCCCGCTCCCCGGACCAGACCCGACCCGACATCCGCTCCCCCACCCGGCGACCCGACCTCCGCTCTCCCCCCACCCCGGCGACTCGACCTCCGCTCCCTCTGCTCCCCCCACCCCCAGCGACCTGACCTCCGCTTCCCCCCCCCGACCTCCGCGCCCCCCCCCCGACCCCCGGCGACCTGAACTCCGCTCCCGCCCCACCCCCCCCGGCGACCCGACCTCCGCGACCCCCACCCCCGGCGACCTGAACTCCGCTCCCCCCCTGACTCCCCCCCCCGCTCCAACCTCCACGATTTCACCCCCCCCGACCTCCGTGACTCTCCCCCCCCCACCGACCTCCGCGACTCTACCCCCCCCGACCTCCGCGACCGTCCCCCCCGGATCTGGGACCCGAGACCCGACGCCACCTACCTGTAAATCCAGCCCGAAGTCTTGGGCCCGGCCATTCAGCCTCCTTCTCTCCCTCCCTCCCCTCCCCTCCCTCCCCTCCCTCCCCTCTTCTTCCCTCCCTCCCCTCCCTCCCCTCCCCCTCCCCTCTCCTTCCCTCCCCTCCCCTCCCTCCCTCCCTCCTCTCTCCTTCCCTCCCTCCCTCTTCTCTCCTTCCCTCCCCCCTCTCTCCTTCCCTCCTCTCTCCTTCCCTCCCTCCTCTCTCCTTCCCTCCCTCCCTCCCTCCTGTCTCCTTCCCTCCCTCCTCTCTCCTTCCCTCCCGACCCCCCTCCTCTCTCGTTCCCTCCCTCCCGCCCCTCCCCTCCTCCATCCCCCCCGCCCCCCCCTCACCCCCCCCTCCTCCCCCCCCGTTTCAAAGTGAAACTGTTCTAACTGACTAGAACTGGAGCAAACTAAATGCCGAGAATTGCAATTTCTAAGATACTCCATTCTAAACCAGTTGCTCCAAAAAAACAGGAGCAACTCAGGCCGAAACTTGGCCCCATAGAAACATAGAAAATAGGTGCAGGAGTAGGCCATTCGGCCCTTCGAGCCTGCACCACCATTCAATAAGATCATGGCTGAGCATTCACCTCAGTACCCCTTTCCTGCTTTCTCTCCATACGCCTTGATCCCTTTAGCCGTAAGGGCCATATCTAACTCTCTCTTGAATATATCCAATGAACTGGCATCAACAACTCTCTGCGGTAGGGAATTTCACAGGTTAACAACTCTCTGAGTGAAGAAGTTTCTCCTCATCTCAGTCCTAAATGGCTTACCCCTTATCCTTAGACTGTGTCCCCTGGCTCTGGACTTCCCCAACATCGGGAACGTTCTGTGCAGTCCCGTCAGAATTTTATATGTTTCTATGAGATCCCCTTTCATCCTTATAAACTCCAGTGAATACAGGCCCAGTCGATCCAGTCTCTCCTCATATGTCATCCCGGGAATCAGTCTGGTGAACATTCGCTGCACTCCCTCAATAGCAAGAACGTCCTTCCTCAGATTAGGAGACCAAAACTGAACACAATATTCCAGGTGAGGCCTCACCAAGGCCCTGTACAACTGCAGTAAGACCTACCTGCTCTTATACTCAAATCCCCTAGCTATGAAGGCCAACATACCATTTGCCTTCTTCACCGCCTGCTGTACCTGCATGCCAACTTTCAATGACTGATGTACCATGGCACCCAGGTCTTGTTGCACCTCCCCTTTTCCTAATCTGCCGCCATTCAGTTAATATTCTGCCTTCGTGTTTTTGCCACCAAAGTGGATAGCCTCTCATTTATCCACATTATACTGCATCTGCCACACGTTTGCCCACTCACCTAACCTGTCCAAGTCACCCTGTAGCCTCTTAGCATCCTCCTCACAGCTCACACCGCCACCCAGCTTAGTGTCATCTGCAAACTTGGAGATATTACATTCAATTCCTTCATCTAAATCGTTAATGTATATTGTAAATAGCTGGGGTCCCAGCACTGAGCCCTGCAGCACCCCACTAGTCATTCCATTCTGAAAAGGACCCGTTTATCCCGACTCTCTGCTTCCTGTCTGCCAACCAGTTCTCTATCCACATCAGCACATTACCCCGAATACCATGCGCTTTAATTTTGCGCACCAATCTCTTATGTGGGACCTTGTCAAAAGCCTTTTGAAAGTCCAAATACACCACATCCACTGGTTCTCCCTTGCCCACTCTACCAGTTACATCCTCAAAAAATTCCAGAAGATTTGTCAAGCAGGATTTCCTTTTCATAAATCCATGCTGACTTGGACCGATCCCATCACTGCTTTCCAAATGGGCTGCTATTTCATCTTTAATAATTGATTCCAACATTTTCCCCACTATAAATACCTGTTTTCTCTCGCCTTCCTTTCTTAAAAAGTGGTGTTACATTAGCTACCCTCCAGTCAATAGAAACCGATCCAGAGTCGATAGACTGTTGGAAAATGATCACCAATGCATCCACTATTTCTAGGGCTACTTCCTTAAGTACTCTGGGATGCAGACTATCAGGCCCCGGGGATTTATCGGCCTACAATCCCATCAATTTCCCTAATACAATTTCCCACCTAATAAGGATTTCCTTCAGTTCCTCCTTCTCACTAGACCCTCGGTCCCCTAGTATTTCCGGAAGGTTATTTGTGTCTTCCTTTGTGAAGACAGAACTAAAGATTTTGTTTAACTGGTCCACCATTTTTTTGTTCCCCATTATAAATTCACCTGAATCTGACTGCAAGGGACCTACGTTTGTTTTCACTAATCTTTTTCTCCTCACATATCTACAGAAGCTTTTGCAGTCAGTTTTTATATTGCCAGCAAGCTTCCTCTCATACTCTATTTTCCCCCTCCTAATTAAACCTTTTGTCCTCCTCTGCTGTATTACAAAATTCTCCCAGTCCTCAGGCTTGCTGTTTTTTCTGGCCAATGTATTTGCCTCTTCCTTGGATTTAACACTATCCTTAATTTCCCTTGTTAACCACGGTTGAGCCACCTTCCCTGTTTTATTTTTACTCCAGACAGGGATGTACAATTGTTGAAGTTCATTCATGTGATCTTTACATTTTTGCCATTGCCTATCCACCATCAACCCTTTAAGTATCACTCGCCAGTCTATTCAGGTATATAACCTCCCAAAGATGTTTCCACCAAAGACAGTCATGCATTACAGATCCTGCTTACCATTCCACACTGTGCAGCCGTGACCGCTGGTGACACAAGTTCTCCACCCTCTTCTCTCACCAGATTCCACCAAACTCTCTTCAGCTACTTATTCATAAGAAATAGAAATAGGAGCAGGAGTAGGCCATTTGGCCCTTTGCTTGGTCATTGGTAACTTGAAGATGGCAGTACGCAGGGCTGGAAATTCACTGGGATACCACCCCTCGTGAGGGTCGGAACAGGAGCAGTAATTGGGTTGGCACCAGCATTCGCGCCGCTCGGCAATTTCAGTGTTCCGGTACCGGCAGAGGAGTACGGCCTGGGAGCAATGTCCCCCCGGTATCGACCCGCTTTCAAAATTTGTTTTGCGCTAAACCCATAGCGCCCCGCAGTGACCCCGCCGGAGAAAGCTGGTGTGCAGAGCTGTCCCTGTCGACGCGAGGGAAGGAATGACTGGGTGAGATAAGTGTGATTGTGTTTTTTTCTTCTTTTTGCAATTTAAATTTATTTGGGGTGAGTAATATATAGGGAACGTTTTTTGTTCTGATTTTTGTTGCAGGGAGGCCTCGCTTCAGGCGCTATCAATCCGGCTCTTTCGCAACGGATATTCAGTTGCTCACTTGGCCCAGCGCCTTAAGAGAAGTGTGGAACATTTCCCTTCGCGCTTTGCTCCGCTGTCAGGGCGGAGCTGCTGAATATTTTGACTGCCGACGCAAACCATTTACCGCGCTAAATTTATCCACCACCGGACATTAACACCTCAAAAAACCATCAATCTAATTTCCAGCCCATTGTGTCGTTGGGCATCACAGACATTGCTGATGATAGCCACCACCCTCCCCACCCCGAGACATTTATTTTTGGTGTTTCACCTGCAAATTGCCCAAAGAGCGTGTCTTTTCCCCTCTGAATACACTTTGAGATTGTTATACTCCATTAGGGCAGTTAACTATACACCTGGTATAACTGCTTGGCTGATGCAAGAGTGCAATTAACTGGCTGTACTGAGCGCATTTTTGTTTGAATAAAGGAAAACGTGTGCAAAAGAAATCAGGACTGAAATGATTGAAGTGACTTGGGTTGTGTTTCAGCCAAATCTGGGCAACTGAAAAAGAAACCATTTTAAAGCCATTAGCACATCCTTTAAAAAAAATGTTCAAAAACATTTAATTGATTATAACACTTTTTAGTGTAATTTTGTCCACTTACGTTGGATTTAGTACAAAATTGAGCAGAGTTCACTCAATAATATTTTTTTAGGATCCAAATTAGAGGGGTTATTGAACCCAATCATGTGAGGGATTTGAAGCTCCCTGGTTTGTACCCTCACAGGTCATCCAGCAGGTCCCTGGTCATGCTACTTTTGATCCACAATGTGGCAGACAATATTCCAAGATGACATTAACTTTTTGTAGGTCTGTCTCCTCCCCAGCAGCCGGCCAAATGCACTGCCTGGCTGGCGGGTGGAACAGATGGGGTCTCTTGTGGACAGTCCCCAGCGATCGGGAGGGAGGAGAGGCCCAACGACCGGGAGGAGGTCGGCAATCAGGGCTAGCAGGGGCAAGTTGGCAATCGGGAGAGGCTGGCAATCGGGGCTGGGGCATGCGAAAGGCTTCAGGAAGAGAAGCCATTGCAAGTGATTCTCTGGCTGTGACTGGATAAGTAGGAATGTAACCAGGCGAGGGCAGTCCCACCCAGCTAGACAATGAAGGTGAGGCATTAGAGGAGAATGGTGTGATCAACCATGTCAATGGCTGCAGACAGGTCGAGAAGAATAAGGAGGGTTAACTTACCATGTTCACAGTCACAAAAGGTGTCATTTGTGACTTTGATAAGGTCCGTTCAGTGCTGTGACAGGGGCGGAAATCTGATTGGATGGGATCAAACATGGAGTTGTGGGAAAGATGGGTGCAGGCAACACATTCAAGGACTTTGGAGAGGAGAGGGAAGTTGGAGATAGGGCCTCAACATTTCTGAATCGTAAATGTATTTTGTGTTGTATCTTTCTATTCGAGTACTTGCACTGAGCTCTTCTGAGACCAGAAGAATTTCTCTTTCATTTTATTGCTCCTCTGTTGCTCTGAATGCAATTTTGACATTTTTATAGGAGTAGATAAGTTCAAGGAGCAAGTATGGACATTGATATTTACAATCGTATTCTTTAATGGACCCCTGTAAAGGAAATTTTCTGCCATTTACTCTTCCATCATAAACCTTTCAAGGAATAATTTCAAAGTCACCTAACTCCACATGACATCGCTGAAATTTGCCAGAGTCCCGCTAACAGCTGTAATTTAGCAGGGGAACTGCTTCAATCAATTCGCAATTCAAAATTATGTTTTTAGCACCAGTACGAAAAGTATGTGTTCTCAACAGAAAGAATTTTTGGGATCTATGAACATGACCTTTCACTGTTTAGGCGGTACCATTAAATAGAGTTAGTTTGCAATTCATCTGTTTCAAATTCTGTCCACCTCTAGCCTTCACAATGGAGCTTTTCATTTTAATAATTTCTGACCCAGCAATTTCCACTAAAGCATTCTGTTACAACACGGCACCACATACGAGTTTGAACTGTGCTATGAAAACCTGTAAACTGAGAAATGAAAACCTGCATGAGGTGTTGGCAAGTGCCAAGTGTATGTCTTTTGTTCTCGGAGGGTCGATACTTGCTGGTTTGGCCTTCTATTCCCAAGTCTGGAGGCTTTCTTTGTTGTCGTGCCAGCGAAACACAGTTTTTACTACTCAGGAACAGCTTTCTCCCATGGCTGGTTACAAACTATAAATTAATCCTGCATATTTTCTCAGTGAATATGTGGAAGTAGATGCCAAATCACCATCCCAGTGGAGGCTATAATCTTAAACATCTTAACAGCGATAATAACTGGGTCGAAATTGACTGTACCCACAAGCCCATTTCATGGTCTTGTTGGTTCCGAGTTCAGCAGTTAGACAGATTTATTTCGTCAATGACTTTGCAATTTCCACACAAAGGGATTTTAGTTCTGATCTAATTGAGGCATTGATGTGAAATGATACAACTATTTGAGTGTAGTGTCGTTAGATTAGTTCCCCCATGTCTTGCTGTGAAATCCAGTTTGTATAAAGTGTGATTAGCATTCGACTGATCCTGCATTTTCCAATTTTTGTAATTCATTCTGGCTCTGTCACATTCCTTTAAGGCATTTTAGAGACCTTTGTTAACAAAGGCAGTGACAGAACTGCAAAATCACTTTATTCAAATTTGTCTCCTTATCCCGCCATCTTGTGACGGCAGTGAATCATGTTGAGGTGCAATTTCACAGGCCAGCTGCACCACTCAACCAAACAGCCGCAAAAGCAAAATACTGTTGGGTGCTGGAAATCAGAAATAAAAACAGAAAATGCTGGAAATACTCAGCACGCCTGGCAGCCTCTGTGGAGAGAAAAACAGAGTTAACATTTCAAGTCGATCGATCTGAAACATTAACTCTGTTTCTCGCTCCACAGATGCTGCCTGACCTGCTGAATATTTCCAACATTTTCTATTTTTATTTCTTTTCTCCAAGTAGTTAACATTGGCCTGCATATGGAGTGCATGCTCTCTCCTCCTCGTAGTTACATACATCACTTTCCTCAATCCAAAACACTGAAGCCACAGACTGCGAACAGCAAAGACTTAGGAACCCCAAGCGTTTAATCGGGTAAAATGGTGCAGCACATCAGCAGAGCATTGGTAAGCTTCTGGCTGTTTGTGTACCTAGTATTTCATCCAAACAGCTATTATTCATGTGCTTCAGGGGAAACGGTCAAATTTCAGGCTCTCTCCAACATCTTTTACTCATATAAATGGCCCGATGAAAGTTTCCATTAGCAAACCTTTTGGCCACATCTGGTCTCCCAGCATAAAACCAGCAAGCGGTGAGTGGAGTGAAAGGAATGGCCACTCAGGGAAGGCGATGGGGAACCCATCCCATTTTCTGGGTTCTCTCTCAATTTCATGCATCGGTAAGTTGCCAGCAGAAAGCACGCTTCTGATAAGCAGCTCGCCGATTCAAGGCTGAGTTCCAGGTTGTTCCTGAGGTTATTGGGAATCAGCTGTGGAGATTGTAATATATAGCTCCACCTAGTGGACTATTGTGGTAATGTAGCCATTGCTGTTTATAATAATAAAGCATCTGGTGACAGGTCCTGTGTTAAGAGTCATTGTGTATGAGTGTGTTGTGATGTCGTAGAGAAGATACCACAGAGATGCTGGTGGAGCAAATTGGAGAGAGGATGTCCTCTTCCTTCAGATGACTGGCAAATTCTAATGTGAGTCGGTGAATAGACATAGCAAGAGGTGGCACAGTTTAACCCTCAACTCTCTCCCCTTTCTTTAAGTTCAACAGGTAAGTCAGACACTAGTGACAGGCAAAGTGAAGATGAGATACTTGATAATGATGCCATGCCACGCATTCAAAGCAGAAACTGGCTTCTCACATGACTTAGACAGTGACTTTGATGGGAACGCACTGGATGATTCACCAAACGCAAGTGAGAATGAGCAAGTGGAAGTAGCAAGGGAGCCAAAAGGATAAGCTAACCATAGGGTCAGCTCACGTCATGGCTCAGCTAAACAAGGGAGAGATGCAAACTTCAGTGTCCACCATTTAAAAATACCTGATTTCTCAGCATCAGCAATGACTGCAAGCATTGGACTGCATGTCAGGCAGCTTGAAGGTCATGTCGACTAGTATGATAAAGTCCACTACCCACTTGTGTGGTGTTCTTATGCATGACATTGAAACTCTGCAGTCAACCAGATTGCTTTCCTTATCTACATGCTCTCCCTCGACTATATCATCTGCAGGCTTGGGATCAGCTTCCACATGTACATTGATGATACCCAGCTTTACCTCTCCATCGCTTCTCTTTACCCCTTGACTGCCTTATTGTCAGAATATTTGTCAGACATCAATCCTGGATGAGTCACAACCTCCTGCAGGTCAACATTCGGAAGACCAAAGCTATCATCTTCAACCTCTGCCATAAACTCCATTTTCTCTCCATTGACTGTTTCCCCCCACCCCCCCACCCCCCCACGAGTGTTCTCTCTCAGAATACACCAGACCATTTTCAATCTCGACGTCCTTTTTGATCCTGTCAAGCTTTAAATCACACAACCTGTCCATCACCAAGATATCATACTGCCACCTCCATAACATTTCCCACAACGGCCTCTACCTTTACACTCTCCTTGCTGGACTCCCAAACTTCATAAGCTTCAACTTGTCTAAGACTCTACTGCACATATCCTGTCCTGCACTAAGCCCTGATCGCCACTGACCTACACTGGCTACCCATCCCTCATTGCATTCAATTCAAAATCCTTGTCTTGCTCTGTAAACTCCCTCACAGGTTTGCCCACCCTATCTCTGCAATCTCCTCCAGTCCTATTGCCCATACAGCACGCTCTGTTCCTCTTGTTCTGTCATTTTTGTGCATCCTGCCTCCCTTTGCACCATCATTGTTGATGGAACTCCTTTCCTAAATCTCTCTGCCTTTCCAATTTCAATAACCTTCTGGAAACCTGCATCTTCTATCTAACTTTCAGTACCCTGCCTAAAGCGTTCTCTTCCTAGCTCAGTGTTCATTTTTCTTACAACTATTTGTGAAACATTGATAAGGTGCATTGTAGGACATATCTTTATTTTAAAGAGCCTATATAAATGCAGATTGTTGTTGATTACATTGAGCGGCAAAGCGACAATCATTGTGTCAATAATATCAATTCTAAGCGACAATTTACAGCACAGCTTTTGTTTCCTCAGCTAGTTTGAGAATATGTCCATATACTTCCAGCAGTTAATTCACAGGAACAAAAACAGATAATGCTAGGAACATGGACAAGTTAGTGTTTCAAGTGTAATCCTTTATCAGAACTGCCATGTTTTTGTTTCAGATTTCCAGGATTTGCAGTGTTTTGGTTTTCAGTTAATTACACAATCTCACAAATCCTTCATACAACACCTTGGACAAACAATCCTGAAGTGCATACGCCCATACAGATTAAAAGGACGAGGTTGCAGACTGATGAATTAAATTGACAGAGAGCTGAGCTGAATATTCAGCATTATGTTCTTAATCAACCTGCCAGTGACAAAGTTTCTTTGCATTCTCGGCAGTCACATGGATTAACCCTCCACAGATTTACTTTACCATAATATATAGGGCACTTCATAAATACATTCCAGAGATACGGCTGGTATACATTTTTTTTTAAACAAAAGTGAGATCATTGTTTTGAATCATATAAAACTAAAGCCAGAACTTTTTTTGTCACAAATGTGTTAAACTGTTCTTTGAATGAGACTTTGAACCAAGGTCCTCGATACCAGTTTCAGGGGTTCTGGAACCAATAGAAATCAATGGGGTTGGTGTTCTGCAAGCAAGACATTAAATGCGCCAAAAGGTCGTCTTCATCTGAACCTATATAGTGATCTGTGAGTTTGGACAAAGTGCTGGTGTGCACTTTGCAGAGGGAATCACAGACAAGCTGTTTCTAAGCATTCTTGACATCCATTTCAAACATTCCAGTGGAGGACCGCTAGGAGTAGCTGGATCAGACATGTGAATTGTTGGGTGACTTTTCCTCTGCCGAGCCCTGCATTATCAGTAATAGCACCCATAGCGTCCTGGGAAAGATCAGCATCCAAGCATAGACCATTTGTTTATAAACCCATAAACATTATAGATAGCATTCACTTGTTTCATTATTTTTTGCGAATCGTTCATTAAATATAGAAACATAGGAAATAGGTGCAGGAGTAGACCATTCGAGCCTGCACCACCATTCAATATGATCATGGTTGATCATGCATTTCTGTACCCCAATCCTGCTTTCTCTCCATACAACTTGATCCCTTTAGCCGTAAGGATCACATCTAACTCCCTTTTGAATATCTATAACAAACTGGCCTCAACAACTTTCTGTGGTAGAGAATGCCATATGCTCACAACGCTCTGTGTGAAGAAGTTTCTCCTCATCTCGGTCCTAAATGGCTTACCCCTTATCCCTAGACTGTGACCCCTGATTCTGGGCTTTCCCAACATCAGGAACATTCTTCCTGCATCTAAACTGTCCAATCCCGTCAGAATTTGATACGTTTCTATGAGATCCCCTCTCGTTCTTCTAAATTCCATTGAATATAAGCCTAGTCGACCCAGTCTTTCTTCATATTTCAGACCTATCATCCCGGGCATCAGTCTGGTGAACCTTCGCTATACTCCCTCAATAGCAAGAATATCCTTCCTTAGATTAGGAGACCAAAACTGTACACAATATTCAAGGTCTGGCCTCGCCAAGGCCTTGTACAACTGTAGTAAGACCTCCCTGCTCCTATACTCAAATCCTCTCGCTATGAAGGCCAACATGCCATTTGCCTTCTTCACCACCTGCTGTACCTGTATGCCAAACTTCAATGACTGATGTACCATGACACCCAGGTCTCGTTGCACCTCCCCTTTAACTAATCTGTCACTATTCAGGTAATAATCTGCCTTCTGGCTTTTACCACCAAAGTGGATAACCTCACATTTATTTACAAATATTAGTAGTCGTTTTTGGAAGTAACAAATGCATGGATGAGGGTGACATTGGCAGATGGGCTGAGGTACAGTTGAAGATGATATATTTTTAATTATCATCAGTAAAGTTCGATCTCTAGCCCAGCACCAAAGCTGGCTTGAAGCCAATGAATAGAGTGGCTATTAAAATGATGCTAGCCCCAACTGCACGCGGTCCCTGGGAAGTGCAACGCTGGCACAGGTCCCTCCGTGTCTTTTGTCAGATGCAGTCGAATTCCTATGCCTTTGACTGTACAGCCTTTAAGCTTCCATCCATCAGTTAAATCTACAGCTATCTATTTACAGAACGATTGTGTCCACTTCTGTTTTGGTGCGCTTGTCTACAACAAATCATTCACTTCCTTGCATTTTGATTGTTCCCTTTGGCATTCCCCTCATACTGTGCACACACATTGAAAGAGACTCAGACTTGAGCGTACCAAATCGTCCTTCTCCAGGCCTACCATGGGCATTTGACATCCATCAGCCCTCATACTACTCTGCCAAATCAATAAACTAGGAACATTCTCAAGGGAAAAGATGATTCCTAGCATCACTTGTTTTTACATAGAAACATAGAAACATAGAAAATAGGTGCAGGAGTAGGCCATTCGGCCCTTCTAGCCTGCACCGCCATTCAATGAGTTCATGGCTGAACATTCAACTTCAGTACCCCATTCCTGCTTTCTCGCCATACCCCTTGATCCCCCTAGTAGTAAGGACCTCATCTAACTCCTTTTTGAATATATTTAGTGAATTGGCCTCAACAACTTTCTGTGGTAGAGAATTCCACAGGTTCACCACTCTCTGGGTGAAGAAGTTCCTCCGCATCTCGGTCCTAAATGGCTTACCCCTTATCCTTAGACTGTGACCTCTGGTTCTGGACTTCCCCAACATTGGGAACATTCTTCCTGCATCTAACCTGTCTAACCCCGTCAGAATTTTAAATGTTTCTATGAGGTCCCCTCTCATTCTTCTGAACTCCAGTGAATACAAGCCCAGTTGATCCAGTCTTTCTTGATAGGTCAGTCCCGCCATCCCGGGAATCAGTCTGGTGAACCTTCGCTGCACTCCCTCAATAGCAAGAATGTCCTTCCTCAGGTTAGGAGACCAAAACTGTACACAATACTCCAGGTGTGGCCTCACCAATGCCCTGTACAACTGTAGCAACACCTCCCTGCCCCTGTGTTGTATTTGGATTTCCAGAAGGCATTCGAAAAGGTGCCACATAAAAGGTTACCGCACAAGATACAAATTCAGGGGGTTGGGGGTAACATATTAGCATGGTTCGAGGATGGAGTATGTTAACTTATTCTGTGGAATAAATCTATTCCACTGTGTTTGGAAATGCATCACTTGACCATGATGCTACTGGACAATTCACACTGATGCTCATGTACTGCTGTTGACATTAAACTTCTGGGATGACCAGGTGGGATGAACTTACATTGGTCATCCCATTGCATACATAGGATTACATAGGATATAGGGCACAGAAACAGGCCATTCGGCCCAACCAGTCCATGTCAGCATTTATGCTCCACTCGAGCCTCCTCCCGTCTTTCCTCATCTAAATATATCGGCATAACCCTCTATTCCCTTCTCCATCATATGTTTATCTAACCTCCACTTAAATGTATCTATACTATTCGCTTCAACCACTCCCTGTGGTAACGAGTTCCACATTCTCACCACTCTCTGGGTAAAGAAGTTTCTTCTGAATTCCCTATTGGATTTCTTGATGACTATCTTATATTGATGGCCTCTAGTCATGCTCTTCCCCACAAGTGGAAACATTCTCTCTGTATCCACTCTATCAAAACCTTTCAGAATTTTAAAGACCTCTATTAGTCACCCCCTCAGCCTTCTTTTTTCAAATATCCCATAAGCATTCTGAAACTATCAGAGGGGATTGTGTGACTATAAAGGTAAATACCAAACAACAACTAATGGAATTTATGATATTGTGGTCATGCTCAGAGAAGCTCACAGCCAGTTCTCAACTTGTGAGAGCTCAGTTGCCATCCAGCATTGTGCCTGGCAATTCTCAGACAATAGATCAATCGCAAACTCCTATCTGTGGAGAAAAACCTATTCTTGCACAAGTATGACCAAAACACAGCATATAAATAAAGCATTGCACAGAACACGCAGAAAGACGGCAATTGACCGTTCTGTAGCGCAGAACTGTGATCCTGTTGTTTGAAATTTGGCTTTTGGGAATGCAACTGTGACAACGCATTTGAGGAGTAGAATCTGCATCCCAGTTGTTTTCAGTGAGGCAGATTTGGTAGAAAGAGTAAAATTCAGCCAGGGCTCCTGCTCTTAACTGCTACTCAGTGTTCCACTTCTGCTGGAAAGAGCATGTGTTTAGATATTGGGTGAGGATTTAGCTCAGATGTGAATCTCCGAGAAAGAATAGCTTGCTCCTTTCACTGTCTATAGGCTCACACGGTCACTTGAGAGAGGTATCACAGTTGCTGTGCTACCATATCCCGGAAAAGGGTAAACACCTTCAGGAAAGGTGTGGAGAAATTACTGTTTGTACGGATTGTGCTTTTTATGATTTTATTTGCTCCAGATATATTACAAGCGCCAAAGGCCTATTGTAAAATTGAAATGAATGAGAGGCACTGTTGTGTATTTGTATTCCTTCTATATTACAGAACTGCTTCATATATATATATATATGTCTTCATAATATTTTTGTACCGGGCTCAGAGTGTAGCGTAATGTGAGCATTGCTCTGATTCTCCAGCTAGCTTCAACACTACACCAAGAAATATGACCAAACGTCAGAGCTTCAGAATCCAAATCCTTTAATAATGTTGTGTGGAAACTGTTGATAAAGAATAAAAGACGGATCTAACATTCTTGTAACTCAACATTAACAATCAAATACAAGCAGTAATCAAGAGAAGTTACTTATCCCATTCTGTACATCACATACAAATACAACAATTCCAGAACAATTGGATGAGAAGAAGTTACTTACATTACTGTACTTCTGAGAAAGTTTAATTCAGCACGAGGTTCGTTTTTAATCATTAAAACTACAGACAGTGTAAGCGAAAATGGATGCTTGTGGCTTCTCTGCTGCAACTGGTTCTCTCTTTGGTTTTGCTTTCTCTTTGTTCTTTTCTATCCAATTGGAAAAATGCCACCCTGTGGCTAGAGTACTTCATGAGATCTACTGTGTCCAGAATTAAACTAGCTCCAAGCAATATAATTTTGGAACGCTGAACGATGTGGTTTCTGCCCCAACTGGTTACAGAATAGATTTCACATCACAGGTAGCGTCAGACCGACAAGTGCACATGTGAAACTTTGTACGAGTAGTTGTTCAGATGTTGCGAAGTGTAACTTTCACTGCAGGATGTTAATCTTTCCTGATGACTGGAGAAAGCAGATGGCAGAAACCACATTGCTAGCATGCATGAGCAACATCTCTTGAGATGGTACCACTGCCTCACACACATTGCAGCATTGTCACTGAAGCCAAGCCTGCCATCAGTGGCAACTGTGAAATGTTAGCTGGTCATCAGGCAACAATGAATGAGAACCCATTCATGAGCTAAAAATTGCTGTCGGAGGCTTCTGACCAAAGTTTTTTTAACGAAAATACCTGGTGGTCCCGGAGGAACATAGAATTGTGCTTCGAGATCTAGCTGTGCAGGCCAGCATAAGGGCCCATGTATCCCAGGAACGTATGGGTATCCTGATCTCACGTGGGCCTGGACCATCAATCACTGTGCAGTATTCTCATTCATAGTAATGAGAGCTCCGAGCTCCCATTACTATCAATGAAAATACTCCTAAAAACCAAAAAACTGCACGCATCAATAAAAAGAACACTTTTCTTTTTTAAAAGTAATAGAAATTAAATTAAATTCAATGGGCTAGGATTTTCTATCAGCCCACCAGCGCCCGATTGCCGCCCAAAAGATTATCGCTGGCGAAAACTCCCCCCCCGCAAAAAAATCCGCCCAGCGAAAAACATGAGTGTTGCACCCCGATTCTCAGCGAAAAAGTGGAATTTAGGGTCGATTGGGCGGTTCTTAAAGAAAATAGGCGATAAATAAAAAATTCACGAAAAATTTACCCCAAGGCTGTGAGTTAGGCCTAGGAGGAGAAAAACACTAAAATTATTTTTTCAAAAAACAGAACGTAAAAAATCATAAAAGCATTCTCAGGACCCTTTTAACTTAAATTACTACAACAGAATTTTAAAATAATGAGTAAAAAAACAATCACTTACCTTTTTCTTGCAGGGCTACTCACCTATCGCCCAGCTCCGCTGATTCTTGTGGACGTTTTTTTATACTTACCTATGGGTCACCTCTCAGCCAAATATCGCGCCATGGCGATCTGTGGACAGTGCACACTGGCAGTCTGCTCCCCAGTGGTACCTTGAAACCGCCAGTGTAACTCAGCTGGGCAATTTCTCGCCGACCTGGTTATCGCACAAAACGGCCAATACCACCCAGAAACCAAGCGGTGAGCCAATGCAATTTCTAGCCCAAAGTTTTATAAAAAAATACTTTATTTTGAAATTTAAAAAAAAAATGTTTTAATAATGTTAAACATAAACTTACCTTCATGGGTAGGGTTTTTAATATAAAAATAAGTATTAACATGTATTTTTTCTATCTTTTAAAAGGCATAAGAGTTTGAAGGACATTCGCTGGGCAAGAGTTGGGCAAATAGCCCAAATCTCCGCCCGCGAAGCCCTTCTCCTGAGGATGCATGCGATCTGTCAAAAGGCATTTTGACAAATCGGAAGTGCCGATTTTAGGTGCATGCACATCGCGCATCTAAACCCAGAACATGAGGGGCATCTACGGATGCGTGCGCACATCATATCAATATATCACTGGCTTTGCCGTATCAATTACTTACTTTGACATGAGACCCAATCATTAATGTAAATAGAGACCCGAGGTATGCATGTCTGCAAGTGCATTAGTGTCATTACATCCTGTTCCTTAACTTGCTTTAATAGTAAAGTTTAAATACATTTTGAAATCGGCAATGCCTCTTAGGGTGCATTTAAATTGCAAGTATAGCATCATTGTAGGAAAGTTTCAGCTTTGCACCAATAGTAAGCGTGTGTCATGCAAATCGTGCATTAAGGGCTGAAGTGAAGCAGAATGAAACACTATTCTCCGGGGTGCGTTACCTCATTTCGCTTCATGTCAGGTTGGGCCTGGATTCTGGATTCAGGCCACACTACACTATAAATGCAGTGTAGATATGGAGCAAAACTATTTTGCAATGAGACCACAGTTGTACCGTCAATGTACCTGGAAAAGTTTGTAAAAACAATACAAAGAAAAAACAATCACAGTTCTCAATGTGGCATTGTCGGTAATGTTTTACTAGCATTGGTTTTAAGGTGCTGTTACAGTCAATCACAGAATTTTTGGATGAGATGTCAAATCCAGGCCCCGTCTGCCCTCTCAGGTGGACGTAAAAGATCCCATGGCACTATTTCGAAGAAGAGCAGGGGAGTTATCCCCGGTATCCTGGCTAATATTTATCCCTCAATCAACATAACAAAAACAGATTATCTGGTCATTATCACATTGCTGTCTATGGGAGCTTGCTGTATGCAAATCAGCTGTCGTGTTTCCGGCATTACAACAGTGACTACTTCAAAAGTACTTTCTTGGATGTAAAGTGCTTTGTTATGTGCTGAGGTCATGAAATGCGCCATATAAATGACTCTTTATTTATACAGATTTCACTGTGATCTGATCCAGCTTTGAGGGTGTTTATGTAAGAAATCAGTTATTAAAGATACTTGTGTTGAAATTGTCCTATGTGATAGGCAATTTCGCTGTCTGCTATTTTAGCAAAGATTTTTCCGATCTTAAATTTATATAATACAGGTTGAATCTCCCTTATCCAGCACCCCTGGGACCTGACCTGTGCCGAATAAGGGATTTTGCCGGACATGGGGAGGTCACGTGTTATAAAGGTAGTAATGCTATACAAACCACTGTTACAACTTCATTGGTGTCAATCATTGGTCAAAAACAGATCATGTCTTCATTTCTGTGCCATAGGGACGAAGTATACACATTATTGCGTACATTAAGCATAATTTTTACAACTTGAATGAACGCCGATCCCTGGCCTGACCCCGCAATCCACGCACACCCCCCCCACGATCTCTCTGCCGCACACCCAGTCCCCCAGCTTCGATATCCCCAATCGTACAGTGCAGTGGGTTTGCCAGATGAAAATTGTGCAGATGAAAGCAAAGTGCTGGTAAGATTGCTGGTACAGGTAGGCAAAGTTACAATTAGCTGCATGTTTTGGACGTTTGCCAGCACTCAGGGATATCGGGGCTGGCTGGCTGGGGGCTGAGGCTGAGAATGCGGCAGCAAGGAAGGCCGTGGGGCGGGGTGGGGATCAGCGGTGGTGGAAGAGATCGCTGAGTCGGGAGTCCAGCAGAGTTTGCAGTGGAGCGGTCGGGGATATCGGGGCTGGCTGGCTTGGGGCTGAGAGTGCGGCAGAGAGATTGTTGGGGGAGTGGGGGGGGGGGGGCGGCTGTGGTGGATCACAGGGTCAGGCCAGAGATTGCGGGTGTCGGCAGCGAGGAAGGGCTTCAATTTGTTCATGTCGGAGGACCCGGCCGCGTTTTGCGCATGTGCCCCCCGGCGGGGTGAATGATGCCGAACGAGGGGTGGTGCCGGATAAGGGAGTCCTGAATAAGGGAGGTTCAACTTGTATAATAAAAATCTTATATCTGTGTGTACTTTACTTCCGCAAAACTTTACTTCCTGTTGTCACATCTTAGTGTCAACTTTACCAATCATAAATTGCTATGTCATAGGAAGAGAGAGGAGAATTTTGCAGGGCTATGTGGAAAGGACAGGGAATTGGACTAATTGCATGGCTTTTCCAGGGAGCTGACATGGGCATGATGAGCCGAATAGCCTCCTTCTGTGCCGTATGCTTCTGTGAATAATGGAAATCCACCGAATGTAAACTTGTTAAATTGTAATTACACCTTCCCACCAATGGTGGTGCTATAGCACCTCAGTTTTGTGTCTCCCTTGTTTAGATAAATCAGCTGCAGGAATGAACAAAATAGGACACATGGGTTTGTGGCCTTAAATGACCAGTTGGATATGAGATTGGCGATCAAACAAACCACCTGCAAATGGATTCTTTAATTTTGAAAATGGATTTGAACAAAATGATGATACCTTGTAAAGCAATGTACTGGCTCGAGGGGAAGAATGACTCTGGTTGTTACGTGCACCAAAATCGTAAATATTTCCCTGACATTTCTGAAGCAACCTTAGGTTGGGGGTTGGTGTTGGGGTGGGGGATCCGCTTCTGAGGCAGAGAGTAAATGCTGCTCACCCCTTCCTCCTACCTGACTCTGTCCAAAATATCGGGTTATGGGCCATGTAAATATATTGGGTGTAAACCTATGCATTTCCAGTGAACCTGGGGCTGCCACATGAGTGGCAGGGGGGAGGGACTTCACTGCTGCAGTGCTGGCGAGTCCAATGGGCTGTGGGAAGTAGAGGAAAATGTTTTTTTAAATTCCATTTGCTTCTTCTGCCATTTTGGACAATGCATTAAATTTTTCTACATTGACTTATAATATGCTCACTCCCAAAGTACTGATAGGGCCAGCTGGATCCCAGGGTCCACCCCAATTTCTGGCCACCCCACTGCCAGTGCTCTGGAAAGCTGCCTTCCCTGGCCCCAGGAACCCTGGGACCCCAATCTGTTTTGAAGACATTTATAATGTGACGACACTCTTTCTCCCAGTTCCAGCAAACCTGTTATTTTTTTAATTAATAACACTATTAAAGATTAACGATTGATCAAGTTTTGCAGCATTTTGTTCATCATTAAACAAACCACAAAATGTTTTAGCACTTTTGAACTTGAGCACATTTTGTCCCTTCATCTCTGGCGAACCTTTGGCTTTGGGGCCACATGGAAATCCAGTTTTTGAAGCCCAAACAACTCACTTCTGCTGCACTTACATTTCTTGCTTACACTTGTTCTGTTTGAACGTTGTGTGCCTCGAGGTTTGGAAAGGGCTGTTTTTACTGCTATTACTTCCTTGGCATATAAACCCTAAATCGGAACAGAGATCTACTAGTATTAGAAAATGAATGGAAACATGGATTTAAAACCTTGTCTGTTGGCCGCTGAGGTTCCGTTGTATGCCCAGAAGACAAAAGCCTGGACATCCCTGCCATACAGGGTGGCCGCAGGGATAAGCAGGCATTTACAAGGTGGAAACAATTTAAATGATCCCTGACATCTTGTAGTCTATTTGGAAAGGCACGTTCTTTATGGGGAAAAGATGGGGAAACTCATGCATAGCTTGTTACTAGTTCCATTTGGCTTTACAGAGTGTGATGAGGTCCCAGCAAACATTATAGTGGGGCTTGTTGATCGACTTCATGTGAAGGTCTATAATACGTCAATAGTTACCATAACTACAGTTGGAAAGTTGTTTTAAAGGCATTGTAAAGAAGGAAAAGCCTTGAAAGGAAATTGGCAACTATAACACATTATCCGCAGCCACAGCAGTAGAGTTTAATTTGGAATAATGTGAAGAGAATTCCTGTGTAAGTAGGGCAGTGCTCACCTCAAGCTGTCATCATAGTGATTAAAAGAATTCTTGCTATAGGTAGAAAGTAAACCACTATATCAACAATAGTCAATGAGCTATTCTTTCTAACAGCTTAGAAAATAAAATACATTGGGACCAGATGGCTAAAACCCCTGTGGCACCCTGGGAAGGAAGGCTGGAAAGCATTAATGATTTTATCACTCCATTAGACTAAGACATTTGCCACAGTATCTTAAGTAAAAACCATCAATTGAACTGCATGGCTCTGCGGTGTAATGATAAAATACTTTAACATTGCAGGTTTAAAATCTCTGGTGAAATCCGCCTT